>NC_141757.1:99091410-99398910 GCF_982258835.1 Parasteatoda tepidariorum
TATTTTTTCCAATTGCATGGAAGGAAAGCATTGAAATTCCCACATGAGAATGTTGTTGTAATTTTACAAATATTCATACAAATACCAGGTAGGAATCCAGTGAAATCTTAGTATGTGAATGTTGTTGCATAATAACAAATATGCATACCAAACACGTGGAAGAAATGCATTGAAATCCATGTCTAATACAATGACATCCATGCATTTATTTGTTGTAATGCGCAAACAAATATTTTTTCCAATTACATGGAAGGAAAGCATTGAAATTCCCACATGAGAATGTTGTTGTAATTTTACAAATATTCATACAAATACCAGGTAGGAATCCAGTGAAATCCTAGCATGTGAATGTTGTTGCATAATAACAAATATGTATACCAAACACGTGGAAGAAATGCATTGAAATCCATGTCGAATGCAATGACATCCATGCATTTATTTGTTGTAATACGCAAACAAATATTTTTTCCAATTACATGGAAGGAAAGCATTGAAATTCCCACATGAGAATGTTGTTGTAATTTTACAAATATTCATACAAATACCAGGTAGGAATCCAGTGAAATCTTAGTATGTGAATGTTGTTGCATAATAACAAATATGTATACCAAACACGTGGAAGAAATGCATTGAAATCCATGTCTAATACAATGACATCCATGCATTTATTTGTTGTAATGCGCAAACAAATATTTTTTCCAATTACATGGAATGAAAGCATTGAAATTCCCACATGAGAATGTTGTTGTAATTTTACATATATTCATACAAATACCAGGTAGGAATCCAGTGAAATCTTAGTATGTGAATGTTGTTGTATAATAACAAATATGCATACCAAACACGTGGAAGAAATGCATTGAAATCCATGTCTAATAATGACATCCATGCATTTATTTGTTGTAATACGCAAACAAATATTTTTTCCAATTACATGGAAGGAAAGCATTGAAATTCCCACATGAGAATGTTGTTGTAATTTTACAAATATTCATACAAATACCAGGTAGGAATGCAGTGAAATCTTAGTATGTGAATGTTGTTGTATAATAACAAATATGCGTACCAAACACGTGGAAGAAATGCATTGAAATCCATGTCTAATGCAATGACATCCATGCATTTATTTGTTGTAATACGCAAACAAATATTTTTTCCAATTACATGAAATCAAAGCAAGTGTCTGTCATTGTATAATATCAACTGCGCATTCCAAATACATAGAGGGAATGCATTGAAATCCGAGCATATGTTTTTCATTGTCTAGAAACAAATACTTCTTCCGAGTATATGGACATAATGTATTGAAATCCACGCCTGTATTTGCTTTTGTATAGAAATAAATACAGTAATGCCTACCGATTGTGGATAAATCTTAAACCAAGTTTTTATTCCTTAAACAAAAGTGTCCCCGATTCAGAAGTTGTAATTTTATAAAAATTAATTAGAAAATTCAGGTTGCATTAATATTTAGATAAATGATAAGTAAAAGTTTAATTTTTGGAAAAAAAATTATGAAACTAACAATGCAGTTTCGTACAAAGAGAAATTTATTCAAAATAATTTATTGCAGTGATTTGCTTAAATGTTGTAGATAACATGAAAAATTTACCGATAAGCAATGTTATTTAATTATTTTGTTCAAAATCATTCCCTATCAATCAAACATCACTCTATCTTTGTTGTAAATTGAAAATCTTTCCCTGAATCTCTTTGCATTTAAACACTGAAGAAGGTTTTGCATTAAACTGAAACTACAGAATGGCTTTCATATCGCATTATTTTTTTTTTTTAATTTTTCATGCATAAAAAACGTTAATTTTTTTCTTCACTTCAATAACAAATTGGATTTGAATATTTCGTGTTTCTCATTCTCTATCTGACATTTTTATCAATGTACCTTAAACAGAATGTCCCTCATCAAGAGGCAAATATATCCCTTATCAAGAATCTCTTTTTCATAGTGACCGATATTAGCAGAGTTGTTCCTTAGTGAGGTTTCCTACCGCATGTGTACACGGAAAAATGCGCTGAAATAAGCAAATATAATGGAAGGAATGAGTAAAAAACAAATATGCAATACAATGTCATACATAAAATGCGTTGATATGTATCCCCGCTTTTGTTTATTGTTGTATAGAAGCAAGTGTGTATTCCAAATACATGGAAAGAATGCATTGAAATCCGATCAAAATGTGTTTGTTATTGAAAAAAAATTTTACAAATTTTTAAACATTTGTATAATTTAATAAATATTCTTCCTTTATGTAGCTAAATATCTTAAACGGGGCCCTAAATAATCAATTTAAAAAGAAAAATTGCCAGAAAAATCACGTAATTCAGAGAGGAAATCACGTATTCTCTTCGGAATGCTCCGTTTGGAGCCATTTTGCCGACTTGGGGATTCTTAGTGACCATTTTGGTGAGAAAATTATAGTTCTGGAAGCTTTCAAAGTGATAGGACCAATATTTAAGGAGTTATACGACAGTCTAGAATCACGTCGTAAGTTCAGGGGATTCGTCGAGAAGCCTATATAAATAGAAGTGTGTCTCGACAATCTTGTAAATGTTGTAGTACCCGAGTTAATTTAGTGATCAATGGTGAGGTTGTAAAGCCTAAGATTTAAGGTAAAATGCTGTTATACAAATTGTTTGACATGCATTTCTTCCGAATACTGCACTTGCGTTTGATTTAAGAACGCAATCTTTCTTCTCAAACAAAGAAGGCTTCCGTACTAAGGATTTGCTGGTTGGTTGGTTCTAATGCCACTTGCCACACGGGCAAGCCTGCTTGGTGAAACCGAGCAACTTTAAGGCTGAGTGCGCGATTCTTGTTTTTTTCAATGGCGCCATCTGTTGCCAAGAATTTGACTTCGCCACACCATACGTCACACCTGTTTATAAGGCGGACCCACTCATACATTCATTCATCGACAGATCGTAATTTTGACCTGACTCTGAGAACGATCGATCTCCAATCCAGTACCCCCAGAGGTATTGATTTGTTATGGGAACATGGAGGGCTTTACGACGCGACAGAATTTTAACGTGGATCAGTCTCCAACTACACGGGGAGTCTTCGGCCGGCGAACCCATGAACTCTCGGACATGGGACTCCTACGGACCAGGCTATCCCGGCACTAAGGATTGTAAGTTTACTATAGAGAAACAACAGACTTGAAAAGCAATAATATATTTTTATTCAAATGTTGAAAAGCATTATTGTCGTAACATATATATTTTGCCTTTCATTTATAGCAAATTTTTACAATATCCGTCTCTTGGATGTCCTACTGAATTTACAAATTTATGATTTGAGTTATACATACTGGCTTTCAGAATTAATTTTTCACTCTAAACTAAATATGGTATGAAGATAGGTTGACATGATTCAAACAAAACATCATCACGGCAGTTATCGTACGCACGCACGATAATCGTTTTTCACTCCATCAGAATAACTTATACCTTTTGGAAAATTTTAATCCGTATTCTCGAACTGAATGCACTCTCAGAGGATCATAGATCGGAGACTTTATTTCTTAATCACTGTGTATTTATTAAAGAGTTTATCTGCTCTTTAGACTATTTTGAATGATCTTTCTTTAATTTTAATCAAACTAAACATTTTTTTCACTCAAAAAACAGATGCAATATTCGGAAAATTAGGACATTTTTAATATCTTCTTAGTCTTCAAAAACAACAATCCCTTTCTTTTTAATCACCGATAATTTTTTTGTTTCATAATCGATCAGTGACTGTTTGTAGACGCAACGTTGCCACAACGTTTGGAGGCAACAATCTTGAACAATACATCTATACCAAAACATTTCTATACCAAAAAATATAAAAATACATAAAAAATATAAAAATATATAAAAAATATATAAAAATATATAAAAATATATAAAAATATATAAAAAATACTATATAAAAAATCTATACCAAAAGTTTTGTATACCAAAAAAATTTCTTTTTTCTGAAAAACATATACATAATCGGGGGGGGGGGGGATATAATACTTTTACTACCTTCTTAAGTTCAAGCTTAAAAAAACATCACTACCGTGATTTTCTAGTTTCATCACCGATGTGTGCAAATAATTTTTTAAAAAAATACTTTTGAAAAACACAACCACAATATACGAAAAATTAGAGTACTTTTAATATTTTCTTGTAGTTTGTTTTCATCATCAATCAGTGAACGTTAGGAACAATAATTTAACCTTTGTAGGAGCAATACTTTAACCTTTGTAGGAGCAATACTTTAACCAATGTAGGAACAATACTTTAATCTTTGTAGGAGCAGTACTCAACCTTTGTAGGAGCAATACTTTAACCTTTGTAGGAACAATACTTTAGCCTTTGTAGGAACAATACTTTAACCTTTGTAGGAGCAATACTTTAACTTTTGTAGGAGCAATACTTTAAGCTTTGTAGGAGCAATACTTTAATATTTGTAGGAGCAATACTTTAACCATTGTAGGAGCAATACTTTAACCACTGTCGACAACTTTACTTTGACGTAACGTTTGAAGATAATATTACTTTAATGTTTGCAGACAACTATCTTGAACGATACATCTTACCAAAATAGCGATACAGTAATATACGTAACACAGCAAAACAATTTTATTTGTTCTTGCAAAAACCATGACCCCAATTTGTGGAAATAAATAATAATAATGCTTTCAATATCCTCTTAGTTTTATGTTTATAAAACATCTATACCTGATGCTTTATTTATTTCATCATCAATTAGTAAACGTTTGCAGATTACGTTACTTTAACAGTTTGGAAACAACAATCTTCAAACAAAAACCCTTAATTTAAATAAATCCAAGCAATTTTTTTTCTCCAAAAAATCAAGATAAATTCAAGCAGAAAGCATGATGTACTTCAAAATCTTCAAAAATGAAAAGAAAAAAAACATAAAAACCATATTTTTTAATATAACTTTTTTTCCATCACCGTTTATTTTGTTTCATTTTCAAGAAGTAAAAATGTGTGGAAAACGTTCCCCCGTTAACGTTTGGAGACAACAATCTTCAAAGATGTATCTTTAATATTAGCTTACCAAAACAGTTTCCTTTCCGCAATCTGAGGTAAAAATTATGATGTGTTTAATATCGTCTTAGTTATATGCTTAAAAAGCATCGATCCGATCAGTGAAAAACACAAAACAAGTACTTCATGTGTGGAAGAATAAAAAGAAGTTTTTGGTTTTTATCTCGTTTTTTTAAAACAAGCGGTAAAACATGAAAGAAAATATCAGTGGGATAGTTAAAAAATAAAATAAAGAAGGAAAAAGCATCTTCATTCATTTGGGCGGGAAGGTGAGAGAACATTTTGTTCTTTATTTGCTTTCTAAATACTTTTATTTTGCTTGTACTATGATCTCTTAGTCTTTTCTTGACTCAAATGCGTGTAATAGGATAACCAATGGGAAGAAGGCATGCTATGGCCGTGAGAATTGTAGTACTTGAACACGATATACATAACGTTTTTTTTTTTTAAGTTATTTATTTCTTAACATTTTTTGCTGACCCCTCCTGTAATTTGGCCTGGACCGAAATGCGATAAAATAAAGCGAAATGGAGAAGGATAAAACAAGTCGGACAAAAAAATTGAAAGAGAAGTTCGAAAGAAAAAAAAAAGTTCTATCTTCGAAGTTCCGTGACACAGGAAGTTCACCAAAGGAGAAAATTATCTGTTTGTTTCTTTCTGGATTAGAATAACTAACAAAAGATTGTTTTATTTCCATTAGTAGTTATGTTCGTGAAACTTTTCTTGCGCCATTTTGGCAACAGGATCTGGATAAATGATTTTTACCCCATAAATTCGCCAACAGCGGGAAGTAATTTAAATACTCACTAATCATTCATTAGAATACTGCTCTTTTTATGCAATATACACTCGTAATATATAATCAAGTTCTTCACGCACATTTTAAAGTTTCACACTGTCAATAATGCCTAATGCTACAGAAATGCTTCTTTTTTTTAAGTTTTTGCAGTATTTTCAGCATCAATGGTTATAGGTAAATCAATGGTACCTGCACTCCCGAAACGCTGTTTATGAACCGATTCCGAAAACACTGCAAGAACGCATGTTTACAGCATTAGGAATCTTCACAGTATGAAATTATAAAATGCGTGGGACAAATATGATTACAAATTATAAGTGTATTATGTAAGAAAAAAGCGTCATGCATCGAAATTTTTGCGAATGAAAAAATAATTGGTGTATTTTTTTAGTTATTAATTTCAGGTATCACTTACTGTAATGCTTGCAATAGTTTCGGAAGAGCCGCGATGGCTCAGGGGATAGAGCGTTCACCTTCCAATAAGGCGAAACGGGTTCGAAACCCGGCGATGGCTGGTCGATACGAATTCCGCATCCGGCTTGCACCGACCACAGTGCTAACATTAAATATCCTCAGTGGTAGACGGATCAGAGGTTAGAGTTCCCTTGCCATCAGGCTAACCGTGGGAGGTTCTCGTGGTCTTCCTCTCTATGCAACGCAAATGCGGGTTAGTTTCATCAAAAAGTCCTCCACTAAGGCAAATTTCTCCCAATACTTGATCCTAGAGTTCCTAGTCTTCTGGATTGGGTTCAAAATTACAAGGCTACGTATTAGAACATTTGTAGTCATAAATCCAAAAATTGAGTTGGCTGTTCAACGACGGTTATAAAATGAAATAAAATAGTTTCAAAAATATAAATCCGATCAATCGTTTGGGCTAACTCAATATTTTGTAATAGATATGATTCTGTAACACAGGTCCAAAATAACAATATATATATACATATATAATTCAATAGCTTTCATCGACAGCATAAATGTTATTAACCATTCTTGTAGTACTCTCGAATTAAGTTCAGTTGTCTGGTTTATGAGTACACATTGTTACTTATTGTTTCATCCCGCCTTGAAATTAGATCTCACAATTTCACTCAAACCGTCAAAGAATCACTCTGACAAAATCATGAATGAAACCACTCCAAACAAAACGCACGTGTTTCGATTTGTGGTTGCTGTGGTTACCGTAACCTTAATTACAGGTCTGATTTGAGGTCACGTCAACAATTTGTACTTCTCTGAAAGAAACGGATACTCAAATTGCTCAAATTTTACGTTTATCGGCTAGATGAATAAAAAAGAAGTACCGTTACGTCGGCTAAATATATTATAAATTCCGAAAATGGGGAAAAACCGAATTGGATTATTCTTGAAATTAACAAAAGGGTAATTCCATTTGATAATTTGCCTGTGAACCCTTTATGAGACCTTGTGAAACTTGAAATGGGGTAAATACGGTTTGATAATAATTTTTTAACCGTGCAACCAGTAATCTCATTTCATTAATTCTTTGACGACATTACAGTTAAAGTGTAGAAATCAGTTATTCAAGATCCATTAAAGTGCCAAAAACGTGTTACATCTCTCAAATAACCTGGGTAGTCTGCACACTACCAAGACAATCTGTGCTTTACCTACTTGGCGCTCGTGAAAGTGAAAATAAAATCTTTGCCGTAACAACAGCGACGTTTAAACTAACATAATGATATTAATATATTTTGTCTATCTTAAAAAAAATCAAGTTCCTACAATTAAACAATCAATCATCAATCCTATAAAAATTATAATTCAAAGAATCAAAAAGTTCAAAAAATTACCACTTAAGAAAATTAACTTTATGTCATTTTGTCATTTTTAAATATCTAAAGAATGGAAGTCAATTAAGACAGTCAACAAGTCATTTGATAGCATTAAAGAAACAAACTTTTCAGTTCTAACGATTCTCAAACCGTTATTGCGAAAAAATTCCTCACTTTGCACTTAAACGGATTAACCTAGTTAATATGCAGATTAATTAGGTTATGTTCATATTAACCTCTTTTGATCGTTAGCGACCTATCAAATTATCATCCTCTAATTGCGTTCAAGCCAGAGATGGTTCTATGATGGGTCTTTTTTTTCGGGTCTTTAGGACCATGCTCACTAACAGGTGACCACTAACATGAACTAACATGTTTATTTAAACTTTCTTTACCATCAGCTGATTTTTTTTTCAGTTAATATCTTCACTGTGGTATTGCTCTCTATTTTTCAAAATGACAATAATAAAGTTTATTGCGCTGAAGAGCAAATGGCTGTACACGTACACAATTTGTTACATATCAAATGACCTGCAAAATCACCTGACTTGAACTGTCCATATAAAATCTGTTACGTGTTAAAACTGCAGATAAAAAGTGGAAATCACCATACCCACAATTTGGAAATTTGCCAAAATCAAATTATTAGTGAATGGCGTAAAATAGCTGCGACGCAACAGAACGTTGAGGCTAAACATTGAGGAAAACATTGCAGCAAAACAATGAGGAATCTCTACCTAACCCAGTGGTCAGCAAATATGGCTACACAGTTTAGCTTGCCCGTACTTTAACAGATTTCTAACCACTCTTGAAACGTAAAAATATTGCATATTGTTAACCACTGATCTCACCAAATCTAGACGGTTATCAAATGGAGGAAGGTGAGAGACAAAACAGGAGCTTCAATCCTGCACAAACTTAAAATCCTCTCACGACTGCGTGAAGTTCACCTTCAGTGGATCCCTTCTCGCGTTGGGGTTCTGGGCAATGATACCACCGACACTCTAGCTAAGGAGGGGACAGAAGAAACTTTTATGAGTCCAAATTCACTCACCTTCATGGAACTGGCATCGAAAAAGAAAAAAGAAGACAATGTTTCCTGGCTCGTACCCCCAAACATCACTGCTACCGGAGCACCAGTCCAGGAGGTGCACTCAACATTCGGTGCAACAGCAAGGATCAATCGGCACTTACCAGGCCTACCAGCGGCCACCTTAAATCTCTTTCTTTCGAGGGCTGTGTTAAAATCTTCCCAAACTGCCCTAGGTGCCACAACATGCAGGCTTCTCCCCAACATATCATGGATTGTCCTGGACTGGACAAGAGGAACATTCTAGAAAACCCACTTTTGATGGTCAACTACCTACGGGTCATAAATTTCATGGACATTGTTTAGCCCTGCTAATTTTGGGGATTAGGAAGAAGGAAGAAGACAGATGGAACAGTATTAAATGATGATTTACATGATTTCTCTGAGGTTAACTAATTCTTTTCCAGCGACGTTAGTTGCTCCAGATGAGTGACAGTCAACTACTTTGAATTATAAGGCTTTATTACGCATGAAAAAGTCTTTTGTGGGAAGCTTGTATTTTTTTAAAGTACAAGCAGCGTTCCATAAAAACTGAGTGTAAAATCATAAAAAATCAAGAAAAAATAGCAAACAGTAAATCCTTTTTTTTAAAAAAAATGCCTTGGTTTAGATGATATGCAAAGATCCCATTGTTCAATCCCCTTTTCAAAACGAGCCGAGAATCCTTTTTCTGGAAGCTGCTGATTTGTTGAAATAACGTCAGAATCAGTGTGAAATTTTCTACCTCGGAGCTTTTCCTTCAAAGTTGTAAGCAGACAAAAATCACATGGTACGAAATCCGGACTGTTAGAGGGATATGGCATGATTTTATTATTGCTTTTACAAAAATATTGCTAAACAGGTGTAGTACTATGCCACAGATGTTGTCAAATGCATCGTAAAACTCTTACTAATTTTCTATAAACCTTTATTACAATATTTACAAGTTATAAAGTGATCCACTTCTATTCTTAACATTCTCCATGAAACATAAACTGATAAACTGTTGCCATTCGAATTCATATAAGTATTAAACTAATGAATTAAATATTACAGATTATGAACGATGACGTCATTACAAATTCTTAACGTGACAGATGTAGTGACTCAAATGACATCCTACACCGACTGTTTTATTTGCCCTATAAGGCAAATATATTAATTGCTGGGTCCCTACAAGGCAAATAAAAACATTCTTTAAGTAAACACGAAACTAGGAAAACAAAATCGTCTGCTTCCTTTAGATATTCGCGATCGCAACGCTCGAGTACGCCGTCTAGCGGGAGCCTGTAAATATCAGACATTAATTTATCACGTTTTCATTTAGTTCCATCCAAATCATTGACAGAATCAGACGCCATTTTTTAGCAGCAAATAAGAAGCAAAATTTCCCTAAGGAAAAGACCGAAAACTTGAAAAAAATCTCCAGAATATTAGTAAATCTTTCAGGAACAGAACACGCCAAACATTTGAAGAAAAATTCCTCAATAATTTTTAATTTCTATTATCAACTAACTTGCAACTGATGACTTCCGATTTCGGATACTGTTACAGATGTGTGTATTAAGGTAAAATGCATTTCTTCTGTCTTCAATTCATTACGAATTAAAGTGAAGTCAACACTGCTTTCGTCATTCCAGTGAATAAATATGAATTCAGAACATACAGAATTGTAATAGTTATAGCATATTCTTCCTCGTTATGGAATAGTATATATTTCTGTATCCATATAATTCGGTAAACAACAATAAAAAATTATCCAAGTTACTTGAAATAGTGCCATTTGTGCTGATTCTTAATTAATTTTAATCGTTTTCTTGGTAAGTATTTTTTAGTTTTGAAAGAATAAGTTCAACTAGAATTCAGCTATTCTGTTTTTAGCTACATATTCAAATTCATATCAATTATAAAATTTTGCTGTGTAGTATGTTATCTAAAAGTAATGAAGGGATAAACTATGTATCTATTATTTGAGAATAAAGTTTTCAAACAAGGAACTTATCATTTTGGAATTCTCCGGGAATTATAAATCAGGTAAGTGCAATGATTTTTACAATAAAAAATTTGCTTGTAAATATTTTTTTTTCATTTGATGATGGTTCTCTACAGAATGGTTTTTTACTTCTGTTTAAGAACTATAAGAATAATAAAAAAAGAAACAATATGAAAGTTTTTATTTCAATGTAAAGAATTCTTAAAATCGTTTTTTTTATCCTAAGAATTCTTTATTTTCCGTTTTTTAGTTTATAATTTTCTGATAAAAATTGTTTTCAAAATACTTTTTTTGAAAAATTAAATGGTATAACATTATGTGTTTATGTATACTTCTTGTATATTCCAATGTTTGAAGTAATATGATTCAGAAAAGTATGGAATAAAAATTCGGTACTTACGTATTAACGCCACCGCCGCTACAGATTTGGCGGTTTTTAAGTGCCGCCAATCTATACTTAAAATTTTTGCGACAATTCATAAAATAAAACACTTTATTTAAAATCAAAATAGTCAATCGGATTTCGGTGGAAAATGAGCCGTTATAGAGTTTAGCATAGATTCAAAACAATCATATCGCCATATGAACTCTGATGAATAAGATTCCAAATGAAATAACACTTCCAAAACGTACGTTTACCAAGATAAAGTTTTATGTTGTGGGAATTGGTACATTTTCGTTTTTTCGGTAAAATATTTCCCTCCTGAAAAAATAAAATTGCATCTTGTTTTGTTTTTGGCAAATCCCAAAGACGAATTTTCGTAGCACTAAAAATGGCGACTAAAAAGAATTGTTTTTTTTTTGCTTTTGTTTCGTCAGCAATCTTTATTTTACATTTCTTAGTTTCTAAATAATGATTTTTACTGAAACGTGAAATTTTTTGATAAAAATTGTTGTCAAAAAACTTTGTTTACAAAATTAAATTTCATAAAATTATGAGGCTTATGTATACTTTTTGTTCATTTTAATTTTTGAAGTAATATGATTTTTAAAACTATAGAATGTAAAGTTTAAATGGGCCTTTCATGTTATGTCATTAAATTTAGTAAAACTATTTCTCGGGCATTAGGTCTTAACTCTTATAAGAATATACATATTTTTTTCTGTTAATGTACAGTCGGCAAAAAAAAAAAGATATCACCCTGAATAACTTTCGTTCTAATGATCGGATTTTCACGAACTAAGTGTTAATCTTAATGGTTCCTGGGGGTGACCTCAAATATGCTAATTAATTAGTGCTAACTATTAATTAAGTTACGAAATCAGACACAAAAACGTACTTTCTCTGAATAAACATATATTTTTTCTTACATATTTGGATTTTTAACCTTCAAAATATAGGGGGTAGCCGCAATCTGGGAAATATGGTCCCCATAGTTTGGTCAGGAGAGCGATCCAAAGTTCGTACCCCTTAATGTTAATTTCACTTTTTACGTTTTTAGTCATATTTTAAAAACTAATAAAGCAATTCGAAGAAAATTTCACCCAGTCATAAAACTCATTTACCCAAAGATAATTTCACGAAAAAAATAATTTTTAATAATTGTTAATTATTTTTTATTATTTAATTAAATTAAGGATGAAAAATTTTTGAATTATAAGGTATGAATTTTTTTATACCATATTAATCTACATATTTTTCAATTGAAAAATCTAAAGTTTCAACTGTTTTTATTTATTAGAAGCTGAGAAAAATTAAAATTAATTATTTTTAAAAAAATAATTTGGCGACAATGAAGAATGATTAAATGGGGCGATTAATATTAAAATGTGATAAACTTGCGAGGAACTTGACTTCGCGCGCTTAGCATAAAATTTCATTCATATTTTTTTCGCTAATAATCGTTTGCTTATCTTTTCATTTTTATTTTTTTAAGCTATAAAATACGATGTTTCTTTTTTAGTCGTCTAAAATTCTATTTGCAATTTAGTAAAGAAATTTGAATAAAACATTTTATTGAATAAAATACATTTTATTCAGAGAATGTGGAGTTTTATAAAATCATGCTTCTGATAGAATATGATTATACAACAGATTGTGCTTCTTAAATGTGATTTTTTTTAATTTTTTTTCTCTCAATAACTGATAAAATTTCAATAATATACATACGAATGAATAAATTTGGAATAAAATATTCATCAATTTCTTGAATATATATTTTATAAATATTAATAAAAATACGCAGTCAACATTCTTAAGCATCTCTCACAACATCGCAAATTTCTCAAAATCTTATAGGGTAAACTAACCAGTGAAGGAATACTTAAGCTTAGCTTGTCTTTAAAAAGAAATCATAAAAATTTCAAAATTTGTAATTTTAGCTAAATGACGTATTTATTATTAAATGCATGTCGACATATTTGTTATTAAATGCAAATTATGTAAAAAAAATTTAGATAACTTACATAATATTGTTTTAAGCTTTTGGTAGTTTAAATAATAAGTAGTAAGATAACCAAGTGAAGGAACAGTTCTTAAATTGAATAAACACTAAATTTTCCAGTGAATGAACACTTAATTTTGAGAATGTTTGATGCTCGTTAGGAATCCTTAGGCCACACAGATATCTGTCGCCCTGTAGATGCCTGAATTGACTGATGTTAACACAGGCGGGCATTAGGAAAAAAAAAATCTTTTAAGTTTTCGTGCCCCCATTTCAGTATCTCAAGGGCCTTACGAGCTCTGTTTAAAAAGAGAGTATCCTATCATATATATATATATATATATATATATATATATATATATATATATATATATATATATATATATATATATATATGTAACATAAAAAGCTTCAATTAATCTTTTTATGTTAGTTTCTTTGCTATAAAACTTCATCCTAATTAATTATTCTAAACGAAATACTTTCTCACACTTTTAAAAGCCACATCCTGTTCTTAAATCTACTTTTGGCTCAAGTATGCATTTAATTAAGAGCAGGACATTTTTCCCTTTGCTCTTGTGTGGGAAACGTTCGATCTATTTCATAAACCAATAGCAACTACTAAGAGTTCCCTCTTTCCCTAAATGAAGACATATTACGGATTTTACTTTGCAAGATTTTCCCTAACATATAACCAAGGAGCGCAACTTTTCATGTGCACTTTCACTCATTCTCATGACTGCTCTTGTCTAATAATTAATAAATAAATTTTGTACCCTCCTTCCCGACCTATGACCTGTTTTTATCCTTCCACTCGGCAACGACGTTATATATATATATATATATATATATATATATATATATATATATATATATATATATATATATATAACAAAAATAATCATAGTAGCAGTATTTGGTGGTAAATGTAGCTTATCGTAATTGAAGAATATGCTGTGCGACATTTTATGGTGAATTTGCGAACTTAAGTTTCAGAATGTATCGAAACATGTGGATGCTATTTGCTAATCATCTTTATCCAAAGAAAACCATGTAACGTAAATATCTAGCAAAATGAAGCAATTTTTTAAACAATGAATCATACAATATGCAACATATTATTTCTAAATCTTATTCTTAAACATAACATATTTCAATGTTTTTAAAATGCCACTAAACATTCAGCAATTCATTGAGTTATAGAAAAAAGAAATCGTAAATTACAGAAAACCTTGTGAATGTGCATTAGAATTACTATACAATCTACATTTTATTTTTCATGCACTTTTTTTCCCTTCAAACTTTCATGCCTAGAAGACTCGATTAAAGCTGTAAAAATCATTATCCCTAAAATTTTGTATATAACTATTATAAGTTATGTTAATTTGATTTTAGTATGAAATCCTCGAATAAACATAGCAAAAATAGCATAATCTAAATAATATCAGATAAAAAGTTCATGTATTTAAATTCTGAAAACTTATAAATCGATTCAAATTTTCTTTTCAAAAGAGATTAAAATAATTTTTTATTTTATTTATTTATTTATTTATTTTGCTTTTTGGACATAAATGAACTTAAAAATTGTCTATTGCCTAGAAACCTCGAGGTGTTTTCTATTAACTATTAATTAAACCTCTCAGAGCAATCACAAAACATTATTTCAATTTTTTTACAGTCAGAAATTGGTTGCCTAGCAACCTAGTAAAATTAAGCGTTTCTCTTTTGAATCAGTCAAGGGTTATCTTAAAATATTTATTTGCGCAGGCGACTTTTTTTGGCGGTTTTCTGGACTATCGCCAAATATATAAACCTTTATTGCAACCCAATTTACGACCCAATTGTTTTAAAATTTTGTCTACCCCCCCTAATTCAAGTGTCTAGATTCCAAATATGTAAAAAAAAATATATGTTTATTCAGAGAAAGTACGTTTTTGTGTCTGATTTCGTAACTTAATTAATAGTTAGCACTAATTAATTAGCATATTTGAGGTCACCCCCAGGAACCATTAAGATTGACACTTAGATCGTGAAAATCGGATCATTAGAACGAAAGTTATTCAGGGTGATATCTTTTTTTTTTTTTGCGGACTGTACAAATATTTTTCCGATGTGTTTTGGATATTCCTTCTCTAATAAAAAGAGATACCATTTTGTTTTCGTTTGCATAAGAAAGAATATCAAGCATTTTTCTTTTTTAAATTTAATTAGCCACAATAAAGAAGGAACGTTGCAATGCTACGTGCTACATTAACGACGTCTCTAGAGTAACTGAATGACTGTTCATATAGAAATCGCAGGTATTAGTCTCATACAACAACGCCCCCTATAGTTCATTGCGATCGCGAATTAATAAACAGTTGGTTAATATTTTGAAGAAAAAAAATCGCTTGCACTTACATATATATATATTTTTAAGTTTCCGGTTGTTGCCACTGCGTAAAAACTCAATTTTTTAAGAAATACTCTGTATTTTTATAAAAATTACTTTTTAATATTGAATTTTGAAATGAAAGAATGAAAAAAAAATTAAAAGAACAACGGTCACTGCCTACTTAAGCCTTTCTTATTAGCACAATAAATTCAAGTCGTATTTCAAGATAAAGAAGTTGAGAAGTAAGCGAAATCACAGAAATTATAAAAGAAATGCTAGCCTGAGCAGTGAAATTTATTATCTTCAGCCACAAAAGATCCGTTTCATCGGTTGAAAAGTGTTCAACCGATGAGGGTCAGTAGCCCCTTTACTGTTCCAGACTGCAAAAGATGGGCGTATCTAATAGACATTATTTTTCTTTCATTGTTTCCGTGATCACTCTCTTTGGCTCACGCTCCACATATAAATCAAAAATGCATGAGGTTTTCACTTTTAAAAATGTTTTTAAACGATGTAAAAAAAACATATTTATGCGTAATTTATTGGTAATTGTATAGTATATTAAAGTGTACACGCCTACTACAATAGTTATGAATTAATTACAGCTATTATAATCACAAATCTAAGTCAGCATTGAACGAGTATGCATAGATTATAGCTTTTACTGTTTAAATAAGTAAGTATATTACAAAAAAAAATGATAATAAATAAAATAAACAGAAATAAAAAAAATTAATTAAAAAACAGGAAGACAATAGGTAAATTTAAGAGATTCCCCACCTCTTGACGTCACGCCGCACACAGATCTCGGAAAAAGTAACAAAATGCAATTAATTATTTTAAAAATATGTACTGACATAAATTTTATTAATTAATTATACTGAATATGAAGATATTTAGTGAATGAATGAAGAATGATATTTTTTCATCATATCGTTTTATCAATATTAATCTAAAAATTGGGTTTTATATCAGACAGTTGAATTCTAGAACGGCATCTAGTCTAGTTCTTAATTTGATTTTAGTGTTAAAAAAACGTTAAAATAAAAACGAGAACTGATGAAAATAAATGTTGAGAATGGGTATCAGAGAAACAAATATGCACTTCATAATTGTTGAATTTGGTTATTTTTATACGATGCGAAAATTTAATGCAATTTATCACATCCTTTTCGTAATTCATTGGCTATACTGTTGTTAGAAAAAAACTTAGTTTTGAATTTTCTGTATTCTTAAGCACTTTAATTAAATAATTTTATAAAAATAATGGAAATACTGAATAAATAATGGATAATTAATTGAATTTAAATTAAATGCCAAGTTTTGAAAATCATAACAGATAAAAAAAAATCCTAATTCTCGGAACCCCTGTCACCCTTCCACGGAACCCTATGATTCCGCGGAACACCATTTGGGAACCGTCAGTATATATTGATGAATATAATTGAAAATAAATAACTGAACACTTGTTCACGTTTCCTAGCACAATGAATAGGAAGCCTCTATTTAGTAAGTATAAATCTCGATTTTAAAAATAAAGATATATTTATAACAAAGCCAATTGAAAAGCAATGGTTTCAAGTAATTCATTCGCGTTGTTTCACGTATAATTAATTGCCTTTAAGAGTTAAGTGATATGATAGTACATTCAACGACTGCGAATTGCAATTTAAAACAGCTGTCACGTGCACATCTTCCCGAAGAGATTGTATATGATGCCAATAACAGTTTTCTCGCCAAAATTAGCTGATTATTTTTAGCCTGAAAAACTAATAAGGTATTATAAAACTGGTTATATAGAAAAGAGAAATAAGCGAAGAAGTTTTTGAGCTATTTACTGTTTTATATAGAGTTTCAGTACGTGCTTTTAAACATTTTTCAAAATGAAACATTAGAGTAAATCGGAAAATAGAAGTATATGTGTTAAGAGCCATGTTACTGAAAAATATACGCATTTAAACTACATTAAATGGGTAGTACTCAACAAATAGGGTAAAATGATATTCCAATTTTTTCTATAGAAAAATGAATTTCAAAATTCAGTATATAGTTCGAAGATATCTTTATTACATTATCTCAAAATCTTGGAGTATTATCTTAAATAAATATTTTTATTAATTTATATTTCAACCTATAAATAATAAATAAATATTTTTATTAATTTATATTTCAACCTATAAATAATAAATAAATATTTAAATATAAACATTTAAATATAAATATTTAAATATAAATATTTAAATATAAATATTTAAATATAACTATTTAAATATAAATATTTAAATATAAATATTTAAATATAAATATTTAAATATAAATATTTAATTATTTAATATTTATTAAATTATTTTTTAAAATATTAATAAATAAATTTAATTAAAATATTTTATAAAATATTAATAAATATAAATATTATTATTTAAAAAAATATTTAAATTTAATTTATTTAATATTTAATTTGGATATTTAATAAATATTTATATTTAAATATAAATATTTAATTACTTAATATTTAATAAATTATTTTTTAAAATATTAATAAATAAATTTAATTAAAATATTGTATAAAATATTAATCAATATAAATATTATTATTTAATAAAATATTTAAATTTAAATTATTTAATATTTAATTTAAATATTTAATAAATATTTATATTTAAATATGAATATTTAAATATAAATATTTAAACCTATGAAAGCATAAACCTATGATAGAAGTAAATATTTAAACCTATGAAATCTCATTGCCTCACTCGCAACTCTTACCACCTACAAATACAAAACATTATTTCTCTCTGAAATACCTATACTTTCTTTGCTCAACTTCTATTCTATAAAATTAAAACTTCTAATGTTGTTTCTGTGTACCAGATGGCATTGGCGAACAGTTTGGTTACCCTTCTAAATTCCCGCACCCTTCCGAGATGTCCGATATCTCAAAGCACCTGTGTGATGGCCGCGCATCGTCGTCCATGAACATAAAGTCTGGACCTACAACACTCCAAAAAAGACAAGCATAATCCAGAATAATCTCTCTGCAATACCGTTGGATTGCAACGTTAAGCGATGTTCAACCAATGCCTGCCCATACCGACACATCTGGGCCATACCGATCACGTTCATGAACCCACTGTTGTGCACAACGTGTCTCCTTCCACATTGGCTGGTAGCCAGAATCACTTTTCATGGTGAATCTGGATTCGTTGGAGAACATCAATCTGGACGTTTACTGGTTAAACAAACCAGTACGTTTCTTACACAATTGTAATATCTCTCGGCGATGGCGTGGTTTGAGCGGGAGGCATCGAACAGGTTACCGTGCATGTAAACCAACTTGATTTTATCACCGCGAGATGGCTCTCTGAGAAACATGTATACTGATAGCGGTAGCAAGGTCTGCAGTCATGTGCTTAGGAGTAACATTTCTATTCCGTTTAGCTACTGGATGCATACAGTTGCTCTTGAGGTGTGGTGTTCATACAACGATTACAGGCATACTATCACAAAGCATCTCCACCTTCTGTGGTCTTTAGTCGTGAAATGACACTTTTTAACACTCCCGGTACTGCGGCTTCAATGGTGACATTTTGACCAAATTCCAGTCGTCTAACTGCTCGTCCACGATTGTAAGAACTCAAATGATATCTTGCTAACATTCTGCACTTAATTATTGCAACACCACACTGAATTTCACAGATATAAGATCAACAATCTATAGTGCTATTTTGGTCAAATACCTAACATTATGAATTTCCGAATGAAGGAAGAGATTGTATGAGAAGAGGTAGCAGACAATAAGTTCAAACCTAAGGTCCTAGTGATGAGACTGTGATTGTGAGCACTGTCTTTTATACAGATAACGGATACTGCTCTACCACGCACTCTACACTTGATTTTACTGTTATTTTACTGTTATTGGTCGGCTATCAAGAATACTACACTACTTTGCATAATCAGTTTTTCCTTCAAATTGTCAAGCAGTGCATTTAAGAACTAATAAAAAGTTACTTTTCAATTTTCACAGCTAATAAATTATTGTTTTAATGTTGTAATGGTTTTTAACTCCAATAGATAAATAGAAACTCGTTTTCGGAATTCTTTTTTAAATTGTTTAATCAATAAATAAATTCAAAAAGCCTAAAAAAAATTTATATGCTTCATTTTCCCATTTTCTACCATTATTTATTACAGTCCCTTAGGAAAATTTGCCATAGGTTTCCCATAAAAAAATGCCATAGGATATCCCTATGGGGTTTTGCCGTACATGTATGGCAAAAGTGTATGGCAAAATTTTGCCATAGGCGAAACCCCATAGGAATATCCTATGGCATTTTTTTGCCATACATGCATGGCAAAATTCTGCCATACGTATATGGCAAAATTTTACCATAGGCAAAACCCCATAGGAATATCCTATGGCATTTCTTTAAATGGCAAATTTTTGCCATACATGTGTGGCAAAATTTTGTCATACGTATATGGCAAAAGTGTATGCCAAAATTTTACCATAGGCAAAACCCCATAGGAATATCCTATGGCATTTTTTTATATGACAAATTTTTGCCATAAAACAATGATGTGCTACATCTTAAGAAGAAATATTTTTTCATAGGCTATGGTACAACTTTGCCATAAACCTATGGCAACATTTCTCGTTGATATTTTGCCATGCATCAAAGAATAATTACTTACAAGAATCTCTCGCAATGGATATTAAAAATGCAAAACTTTCTAATTGTAGAATTAATATATATCCAGAAAGCTTTTTTTTAAAAAAAATTTCTTTGATAAACTTCCCCTGTTTTACGTGCAGAATCCTTTCTGAATGCTGCTCTTATTCAAATAAATTTCAAACGATTAGTACTAACCGTTAGAAAATGGGTCCGGTGGTCGGAGCGAGTGGGGAAAATATTGGTTATGTTGATTAGGAACAAAATATATTGAGTACAGGCAACCGATATTTGTTAAAGCTGTAAAAAACAAGAAAATAGAAAGTGGGTCCGGAGGTCGGAGCGAGTATTAAAAACGTTAATTTGATTGATTGGTATCATAATTAGTTAGATAAGCGTCAGATATTAGAGTAACCTAAAAGAAAGCGAAGTAAAATTATGGTCCGATGGTCGGAGCTAGTATGAAAATTTTTTAAGTTTTGATATGTGATACTCAGCTAAACAGACCACTAAATTAAACAGACTACTAAAACAATAAAATACTATGAGAACTCAAAAGATAAAGAGTGGGGCGGTGATCGAAGCGAAATTAGTTTAAAATAGACCAAACGGGACAAAAGCCGAACATGTAACGATGCAACCAGTGGTGGCATGTGAGCAAAATTTTATCTATAAAAAAGATGGTATTAGACTATGAAAAGCTAAGAATAGAAAACAGGCTAAATTAGTTGATCCCCTTCTAGTGAGGGATATAAAACTCAGAAAATTTATGTTGAGTTGTGTTAAGCACAGTTAGAAAAGAGAACGCAATATAGAAACATTGGTAAATACAAAACATGTTTAAGACATGATTAAAATTGGAAAAATTAATAATTACTATTGACAAATTGACACTTGGTCAGGGATAGTAAATAAAAATTAATTGGGTATAGGAAATCGCCATGACGAAAAAGTTGTAAACTTAAGGAAGGATTAAATTGTTAAAAGCATTTTTGGTAACAGCAGCCGACAATATGGCCAGGGACTGTCCCGTTGATGATATTGAAGCAAAACAATTGTCAACCAATAATCCAGCAAATAAGTGATGACCCCAAGCTACGTATAAATATGTAACAGAACATTGTACAAATATATGTGGATACTTAAGAAATATTAGTTGTAAGATAGCAAAACGCAGAGACATGATAAAGAACAATTTAATGGCAAGCAAAAATTAAACACAAAATAAAAATATAAAGCCCTAACATATGTAAGATAATGTAAAAAAGCATTGCAAGAACCGAAGTGGAATTAAAATAAAAAACTCATGAGAATGTAAACACTGACTTTGATATTGATATATGACAGCAATAAAATGAAATTATCACCGAACAAGTTAAAAGAATTAAAAAATTTTAATTATTAAAGAAATGATGGATCTGGCTTGATGATAACCACTTAACTGCGTTTTACATTATGAAGATTGTTTACAAATTGCTATGGGGAATAGAACTTTTCCATTAACAATGGAAAAGTTATGTGACTTTAAAAATTTATATCAAATCAGAGGGAGGAGATAAAATAAAAAGAAAGATGTCGTTTAATCAGAAACAGTTGGGAAAAAGAAATATAAAAATTTTAGATAAAAATATAAACAGCAAGATATTAATTAAAGTGTACAAAGTCAGCGTTAAGAAATGGCAAAATTTAACATAGCGAAAACCTATACCCAATCGCGACATGTTTTGAAAAGATACAGATAATAAAAGTACCAGACAGCCGGAAATTAAAAACTTAATAAATTCAGATAGATAATCGCATAGGCGTTTGCAATAAAATGTTTTTGATCAAGAATGAGATCGAAAAAGTATTAAAATAAGTAGCCAAATTTAGCGAAAGATTCCACTTGTAGTGGATGACACGTTAATATGGCGGTCTGATACTCTAAGCCTAAATCAATGGAACATCGGATTTCAAGCACTCAAAAATGGAAAAATTGGCCACCCGGAGGCCGGAAAAGACTCACCAGGAATGCCTTGTGGAATTACATGTTGAATTTAATTAACTTCGGGGTGAAAAAATGGATATTTATTTCTTTCAGAAAATGTTTTTGAGGACTCCATAAGAGATGTTGTTTCGTTGGTGAGGATCTAGATCAGCTTTTCCCTATGGTATACTGCCATACAAATCTTTATGGTTACCATTGGCCGATGGCATACTGCCATACAAATTTCTATGGTTGCCATAGGCCAATGGTGGCGTGTCATATAAATGCCATACAGGTCTCTATGGTTACCATTGGCCTATGGTATCTTGCCATACAAATTTCCATGGTAGCCATAGGCTTATGGGGTTTTGCCATACAAATTTCTATGGTAACCATAGGCGTATGGTATCTTGCCATACAAATTTCTATGGTAGCCATAGGTTGCCATAGATTACCATAGGCTTCTCTATGGCAAATTTTCCTAGGGGGTGGTAAAACAGAAAACAATGCGTTCTATAAAAAGTTTTTAAAAAAATTATAATTAATTTACGTTCTAACAAAATACTTTACTTTGAATTTTCGCCTACCTATTATCCTCAAGGTTATCCTCCTATTATCATCATTTTGGTGTTGTGGAATATTTATTAAATTATTAACATACACCTAAACAGAATATCTTGCTTCATTCAAAAATAAGAGAATGCCAAAACTGGAACATTAAACAAGAAAGAGAAAAGAGCGAATGATGAGAGCTCACTTGGTGAAATGATCTGAAGAGAACTGCTCCAGCACAATTTATTATTATTATTATTAAAAGAACAATGTGATAACTGCTTAAAGGAGAACCCCGAATGCCTTGCTGCAAGAAAGATCCAAAAAGTTGAAAGATTATTTAGAAAAATTTACATAGCTCAAAAAAAACGTTCTTTTTTGTATATACAAAATTCGAGACATAAAACAAAGAATAAAATTCTAAAAATCAACATATTCCTTTCCTCCAGATCATCACAAAGGCAAATAATAAAATATATTCCATAACATATTTCTTCTGTTCCAGATGAAATTTCTAATTCCTAAATATTTTATTTTCTGAAAGCTCTTCTTACTGCCATCTATGGCACAATTAGTGTACTAAAATTTTATATGTTTTGTATATTAATTCTTATAAATATGTATTATTAGAATGATAGAAACTTTTTAATCAATTGATTTTCGTAAGGTTCAATCAATTTAAATAAGTAGTTATTAATGCATATGTTTAAAAGGCACTCAATGAAAAAACACTATAAAATAATTATAAATAAGTAAATAACAATTCATAACAAATGCAGCAAATGCCAAAACAATAAATTATTGGAACACTCTTCGAAATTTATAATAAAGAAGCACGCATTTTTTTTACTAATAATTAGAAAATTTATAATTTGTTGAATTGTACTTTATTAAATCAGCTACATGCTTACCTTTCACAATTTTATATCATTAATTAGATTGTAATCTGGATTAGAATTAGATAGTAATAAGTTTATATCATTAATTAAATTGTAACTAGCATAAATTGTTTTACACAAGTCACAAATTAGCATAAAATTTTTATCTAAAAATTTAATTCATTCAGTCATTCATTATACCTAAATAATTAAGTGCTTTTGATATGAAATCAATAATATAAATTGATTTAATATCAATTTACAATGATATGAAGAGTAAATGGAACTAATTTTAAAATATTTAAGTTTTAAACACTTTTGGATTTTTTGAACATTTATAATCTTATCATTTAAAAAACATACACCTAATTTTTTTTTCCTTTTTTAAAACGCAACATTTTCTGAGTCACAAAATTCTGGCTCATTTCCATTTACTAAATTACCCAATTGTTATCTAAATACCGTGACTAATTCTATACAAGCTTCAATCATTTCCTGACCAAAAAGTGTCATATTTATCATTATTTTGATGCCAAATAGAATCTAACGTCAGTCAAAATTCTGACAGCTTTCTGATTAACTAGCATACTCAAACCTTGGAGATCAATGCAGAACAGCAATACAAGTTACCATTGTTTTTTAAAGTGCTTAAGTAAAATGTATTACCATTTAATTGTGAATCGAAAATTCCAACACTTTCTGATATAAGCAAACTAATAGACACAATAACTATAAGAAAAAATACCATGAAATGGAATTTTTTAGAAAAAAACTACGTTTTTCGTAATTTTTTTTAAAATTTCAGGTTTTAAAAAAATTAAATAAATTTTTTTTATTAAACTTAAAAGGAGAAAATAATTTTACTTTGTCAAAACTCAAATAAAGGATGTGGGGCACTTCTCTTTTGAAATGTTACGATCAACGCCGAAAATAATAGTGAGTCCTACGTTTTTCCTTTTAGTTCTAATAAAAATTAAAATTACAAGTATCTTCTCATTTTTTGTCTGTTTTCGAATAAATGGTTTTTACATTTTTTTCATGGTTAAACATTTTTTGTTTATTTCATTTATTGGATATCACTTATTTAACTCGAATGTTTTATTTTGTAAAGGTTATTAATTGTTCCATATCGAAATTAAGCATTTGCTACTTTAATCTAATTACTTATATATATAATATTTTAATTTTTTGCACAGGCGTAGGTCTTTATTTATTCATCATCTGAGCGAACTAGTAAAAGTAAGTGAAAACTAAAAAATAAAATTAAATCAATCTAAAATCAAGTTAGTAATGAAAATTAAAATTGAATTAGTCTAACATTGAACTATTCTAAAATAGACAAATTCGTAAAATTAAAAATGAGTCAATCTGAAACTAAATTAATACTAACAACTAATTGAACGATTCTGACTTCAATGAAGAATCTCGGAATGACTTATGTTTTCCATCAATCCTGTAAACTAGAGATATTTTTTCCATCTGTAAACATTCTAAGGCTTATTCTATAACCAATACTGTAGAACAAATATTGTAATCATTTTGTGTCTGTTTACGCAGCATGTTTTTCTTAAGGGTATCGGTCTAAATTTCTCCTTCTAAGACTTCATCAAGTTTCTAAAAATGATTTGTATTATTTGTCACTCCAGTTAACAAGAGATTTTTAGGTCTCTCCTTTGATCTTTAACTCCAGCAAAACAAAGATTTTTTGGTCTCTCATTTGGTCTTTCATTCCAGAAAACAAGAGAATTTTTGGTCTTTCACTCCAGCAAACAAAAGATTTTTTGGTCTCTCCTTTGGTCGTTCATTCCAGAAAACAAGAGATTTTTTGGTCTTTCACTCCAGCAAACCAAAGATTTTTTGGTCTCTCCTTTGGTCATTCATTCCAGAAAACAAGAGATTTTTTGATCTTTCACTCCAGCAAACCAAAGATTTTTTGGTCTCTCCTTTGGTCGTTCATTCCAGAAAACAAGAGATTTTTTGATCTTTCACTCCAGCAAACCAAAGATTTTTTGGTCTCTCCTTTGGTCGTTCATTCCAGAAAACAAGAGATTTTTTGGTCTTTCACTCCAGTAAACCAAAGATTTTTTTTGGTCTCTCCTTTGGTACTATCAAACTATCATGCTATCATCATATATAACAATACTATCAAATTTACATATCAACCTTTTTGCGTTCATTACGCAGCATGTTTACCTTCAAGATGCGTGTTTAAATAAGTCATTATGAGACATTGTTTAATTATAATTAAGTAAAGACAACGTTAGAAACACAAATATTACATATATTTATTACAACCTAAATGCGTTTCTGTACCACATGGTACACTAAGCTATTGTCTAAGATGAACTGTCAAATGAAATAGCGGTTTTTAAATAATAATATTCAATTTATGTAACTGTTGTAAGTTTGTAACATTTAATCATGAGTGTTAGATATATTGTTACCTTGGTTTAATAACCGTCATCAGTGTTAATAATGATAATGGTGCAAACATCAAATGTAAAGAAAAGTCGAAATTTTGTGAAAATTTAAAGCATTTGCGATCCAATTTTTTAATGTTTAAAAAATCACTTCAATGATGCATTATAAAACTCATAAAAATTTGCAAAAATTTCGAATTATTCATTGATTTTTTTTTTAATTTTTTAACTAGATTAAAAAATGTCTAATTGGCGATCTTTTAAAACACAAGTCATTTGTCCCAACTAAAGCCCAAATAATGCTTTATGCCAATGATATACACCGAAGAGCCATTACATTATGACCACTCTGCTAATAACATGTAGGACCACCTTTAGCCCTCAAAACTGCGAGCACCCGCCGTGGCATTGATTCCACAAGGCGCTGATAGGTAGTCTGAGGTATCTGGTAGCTCCACCAAGCGCTCATCAACTGGTCCTGCAATTCCCTCACATTGCGAGGGGGTAGCATGGCAGCACGAATTTGGTTTTCCAAGTAGGACCACAAATGCTCTATTGGATTAAGGTCAGGTAAATTTGGGGACCAAGACATGACTTGAAAGTCACTGGAATGTTCCTCGAACCAATCCATGACGATTCGACCCTTATGACATGGTGCTGTTGGTAAACACCATCCCCTGCAGGAAAAACTGTTGCCATGAATGGGTGAACCTGGTCTGCAACTACGTTCAAGTAGCTTACAGACGTCAGGGATTGTTCTATGAGGATTATGAGTCCTAATGTGCACCATGAAAACAATGCTCCTGGACGAGAAACCCTGAAAACCTGGTCGAGCCCATTGTTATAGTATAGATGGAGGGTGAGCAAGTGGATAAAACAAAGTATTTTACTGAATGTATCACAGAAACGCGAGTATATTTAAGGCTTGGGATTTTAAGTGTGAGTTATTTTTTTTTTTGAGATATCTGTGATTTTGTTAGTGTTTTTTGTTTGTTTGTTTTTTTACTTAATTGTGATCATAAAACAAATTATAACTCTTGTCGTTTACTTCAAAAATCGTTTACTTCATTTGTATATTTTTTGACACTCCAATAAATTCTTTGAAAAGGTTTCAAATGGAAAAAAAAAGAACAAAGGCCTCTTTGTATTTATTAGCAACACTAAGCGTTATTGCAACCATTTTGTGCCCGTTAAACGACGCGTTTTCCTGTAAGTTATCTTTTTTAATAACTCATTCATAAAGTGTCTTGATAAGTGTGAAGTAATTTTTCTTTCACCTGTTTCTTAAAAAAGAAAAATCATTTTACGCTAAGGGAACAGAGAAAGCCTCACATTCAGATTAGAACTTGTTAGCTTTCCAAATTCTGAATTATCTACACCGCTATCTAATACAGAGAGCGGATGGGATGCCACTTTTAGAAGCTCAGGTGGTCCACAAGCGTTGAGGATGAGCCCTTTTTGTTTCATGCTTATCATAATTTAATTGGATTCGTCTAACATTAAGTATCAATTACTTTATTATGTCATTTGATAAATAATTCAAACGTTATCCTTCAAGACAACCAAATTAAAACTGGCATGATTGGTATGAGGTATGCTTGTCACGCTTTCTACGTCAAACGTGTTCAAGTGACGCTTGGTAAAATTATAAATTAAGTCTGCTGTTATTGTTTTCAGTAATTTTGTGCGTGTCACTAATCCTGAATACATTTAATTTTTATTTTCTAAGCGTTTATTGTGGTTCAGTGCGTGATTTAATTTTGAATTATTACTTCCTGAATCAATTGCAAGGTATTAATTAATTTATTTAATTAATAATATAAAAAAGCGCTTTAGTTTTTGTAATTAGATACAGACAATACCGATATTTGAAAGGTGATTTTGAGTAAAATGAATCTGAAAGTTCGGAATAACGAGTTCGATGCAACGAATAATTAAATTGTAACTATTCTCTATTATTTCCTTTGTTTCACACATCTCTCTTTTTCGAATAAAAACGAGTTGTAAGACAAATTTAAGAGTTGACTTTTAAGGAAATGAAAATAAGTCTTATATACTTTCAGAGTGTATTTTTATTAGATTAATTTTATTTTAGAAAATCAAAATAAAAAATTATATTTTGAAAAACCGCGTTTTTGTACTGGAGAATAATAATTAAAAGATAAAAATTTGAAAAACGAAAAACGTGGTAAGCATGAAATACACAACAGTAATGTTATATTAGTGTGCGTATGTGTGCTCATGAGAATATGTGTATGTATATCTGTAATTGTAATTGTATCTGAATGTAGATGTGTATGTGGAATATGTTTGTGTATATGCATGTGTATGTGGATGTATATGTGGATGTGGATGTGCATGTGTATGAGTAAGAAAATGTTCATATGTACTGTTAAGTATTTCATGCGCCCCACGTTTTTCGTTTTTCAAATTTTTATTTTTTAATTATTATTCTCCACCAAAAAAACGTGGTTTTTAAAAATATTAATTTTGATTTTGATTTTTTTTTCTTGTACTCCCTTCCAAGATCTCATTTTTTTCACTCACTGTACACAAAACTTTTCAACCGACATGTGACACTAATTTGAAATAATCGAATCGATAACAAAAGACAATCGCGAAAATACTAATTTTTCTTTATTTTAATTTTATTTTACTTTATATGTCTTCTTTCTCTTCATTTTCATGCATTGTCATCCAATTCTGAACTATGTGCCAAATTTAAAGTCTGTAGCTAGTCGGGAAGTTAGTTTAAAATCGATTACAAAATTCCACCCGAACAGACATACACGAAGGCAAGTTAATATAAACGTGGTAATAAAAAATACATTATTGGGACTAAGACAAGAGTAGACGGAATAAAATTCTGTTTTATATTTTATTTAAAAAAAACTATATTATTTTAAAAGAAGATTCGGTTTGTAAACTATCACTCTTAAGCGTAAAGAATTTCAGAATATGAAAAATAAATAAATAAAACTTAGTCGCACACCAAATTATGAATATTTTTTATTTTTTATTTACAAACTGTATCGCCTATTCTAATTCAATTTTATATTGTGATTCCCTGATTCAGTTCCTTCTTTCTCTTGTTCTTTCCTCATTTGATTACTCGAAATACATAAAATGATTTACAGTGACGATTACTATAGTGGCACACTGAAAATACATACACAATAAAAACATGAAGTAAATTCTTAATTTCTTTTAAATCAAGAAATTCTTATGCGATCCTAGTTTATTAGCCGACAGAGTCATTTCGTCATCAGTGTCATTTTGTCGATAGGGACATTTCGTTTATAGATCATTATTACCCCACGATGCTTATCATTTTTTTATGCTTATCATTTCTATGCTTATCATTTTTATTTTCATTTTTTAGTACTTTTTTTTCCATGTCTGATTTTTCTGATTACTTTCCCCCCTCGCTGTTTATCCCAGATTTATATCTTTTCTTAAAAAATCTACTTGCGATGCAATATTTCTTCACAATTTTATTTTCAAATATTTTTTTCCCAGTCCTGTTTTTCGCGATTATTTTCTTCCCACTTACCTTCATTACTTTTATATCATCGAAATATAACAGTGATTCACTTTTTTTTCAAGTATAGTCGGACTTCTATTTAACGAACTTTCATTTTGCGAATTTCTCTATTTTAGGAATTTTTTCTTGGAACCAAGAACATTTAGGAAATTTCTTCGTAAAGTAGCTTCCAAATAGCGAAGTGAATTTTCTATTTACCGAACTTTTCATTGAGATCCACTTTCCCTATTTTCCAAAATATTTCTAAACATTTCAAACTTGTTAAATCATTTAATGGGTGAAATGACCTTGAATTGATTTTCGAAGCCTTGTGTAATGTATTGCTGTTTTCTCTAAAAATTATCTTAGAGAAAGCAGTAAATTTCCTTTTCCTCTTTGTTCCATTTCAAAAACTCAGTTCAAATTAACGGATTTAATCCGTAGCAATTAAACTTAAGAACGCATGTGGTACTCTATGTTTAAAATCACTTTTATAATAAATGCAACTATAATTTTATACATAAATTTAGCTTTTTTTTTAGTTGAAAATGTATATAGCAAGATAGTGTAACACTGGATAATGATTTGCTCTATTCTTGGTATCCATGCAGATTTCTTTTGTGGTTAAGGTTTATAAAATAAATAGTAGATACTAGAGTTTACAGCATTAAAGTGCATAAATTGCTATTTTAATTATGTCTATTGTGTATGAATTTAAAATCTGTTTTGTGTTGCTTAAGTATTTTAAAAGGTGATTTACTTTTTAACGAATTTTCCATATAACGAACTTATTATCGGTATTTATTGACTTCGTTAAGTAGAGGTCGAACTGTATTTATTATTATGATTATTATAATTAGTTTTCTTTTATCCGCTTTCTTTTAACCCTCGTTGTATACGCAAAGTTGCTTTAATTCCGACTTTTTAGCTATCTTAAATAAAATGGAATCTGGAGGTCCTTATTTATTTACATTTCCACAAAAAAAAAATTAAAAGAAAAACAATACAGTTTAACTTATATTTATTTCTACAGGGCAAAGGAAGAAAAAAAAAGTAAATCAAATGCTAAAAGTAACATCCGAAATGAAAACATAATCAGAGAGAGAGAAAGATGGAGAGTGAGGTACTGTTTATGATGACGTTCGCCCTTTCTTTTTCCGCTATCAGGTACACTCATCTGTCGGTCCTCGGTCATTTCAGTTCCGACTTTGATCCAGGGAACTGCAAGTCATCCCTGCTCTGAAATATTAGTGGGCCATGACTTTTCCCACGCACCCCCGCCGGCACAGGGGTCAGACCTGATGAAACGTCTTACTTAACAATCCATTGTGAGACAGGTAAAAAAGAACTGCGCCAAAAAACACTTCTCTCACAAGCTTCAGGTAAAGGTAAATCAATCAAAAACAAGACGATTTGTAAAGATGTTTGGTAGTCGTCAATTTGAGAATCCTCAAAACGCATCTCTCCGCTGGTGTTCTTTTTGAAGTCTGCTGCTGGTAGGTCCTTTTAGCAGTCTTCAGTTTATATATATATATATATATATATATATATATATATATATATATATATATATATATATATATATATATATATATATATATATATATATATATATATATATATATATATATATATATATATATATATATATATATATATATACAACGAAAAAATAAATAAATACAAAAAAACACGAAGAAAATTAAGAAAAACAATAAGTTTAATTGTTTCATTTATTGCGCATAAGCTGCAAGTAAACAGAACTCATTAGATAAGTTCAAAATGAAGATAAAACAAAGGAAAATTACAGACATATGAGAAAAGGGGGAAACGAAAAATAATTTAAAAAAAATAACAAACAACTGGGGGGGGGGGAGGATAAAAAAATTTTAAAAGATTTATCTTTTTTTTCTTTTTTTTTTTCCAGTTGTTTGTTATTTTTTTATTATTATTTTTCTTTTCCTCCCTTTTTTCATATGTCTGTAATTTCCCTTTGTTTTATCTTCATTTTGAACTTATGTATATACATATATATATATCATAATAAATAAATACAAAAAACACGAAAAAAATTATGAAAAACAATGAATTTTATTTATTGCGCATAAGCTGCAAAAACTCATAAAATAAGTTCAAAATACAGTTAAAGCAAGGGAGAAATTATAGAAGAATGAAAAAAGGGGGGGAAAAAGAAAAATAATAAAAAAATTGAAATTAACAAAAAAAAAAGGGGGGTCCCAAAAAAAGGACAAAATTTTTTTTAAAAATATCCGGAAAATAAAAGATATAATCTTCATCAGCCTACACGATTATATCCGCAAAAAAGAGTGCTTTCTAATATTGTATCAATATAGCCAAAGCAAAATATATCAATACAATAGTGTGAGGAGCACTCAAAAAATTTTGCAAAAAAATTACAACAAATAAAATAGAGCACAATAAGTAAAAATAACACGTAAAAACAGAAAATAAAATAAAAAGAAAAAACAGAATGAAACATAAAACATATTCCATAAAGCGAGTAGCGAATTCAAATGAACTTAACTTACATGAACGGGAAATTTATCAAGAATTATTTAAAATATTTTCGTAACAAGATTGCCAGATTGCAAAAAATGAAAACAGAAGCACAAGTTGAGATAAAAGCGTAACTAGAGGAGTTATGTATTAAAGTGCGTTCTTACTGCATTACTGACGTGCGTTTGATTTGTTAGTTACCAAGGATGGGTCCGAAAATGGATGTGCGCAAGGTAATATTATACTGGATAATTTAAAGAAGTTGACAGTAAATACTTTTAGAAAATAAATATTTATTCAAGAAAAAAAATATATAAAATAGAAAAGAGAAAGAAAGTCGAACTGCCTGTTTTGCTCATAATCTTAGCCACGGATTTGCCCGAAATGGATTTGCACATGGAAAAATTATATAAATTAACAAAGAAATTTTTTAGTAAATAATTTTGGCCACCATACATATATATATATATATATATATATATATATATATATATATATATATATATATATATATATATATATATATATATATATATATATATATATATATAATGTTCAAATCCAAAAAAAAAACTTTTTTTTAGTATACTGCAGGACAGGTCAGGAGATAGGCGCTTTTGGTAATTTTTAGAATTAAAATTGTAAACTGCCGTTACAACATAAGAAAGAATTTAGCATGTGCCAATGCAACTTTAATAAAAGAGAATAGCTTTCATAACCATTTTATTTCAAACTATGCATATTTTACTAAATATTCATTAACTTCCTTTCATGTATGCAACGTTGGAATCTTACTAACGAGCTCGAATACTTTCCAACAAGCTAGAACCCTCAAATATCCTTAAAAGTTCTGCATCTAATGCCATTCCCAGATCTCTACAAGCAGAATATATCGCGATACCTTGAATTAGAAGACGTGGTTTTACTTGTACTGTATTTCGAATGAAATACTTATTTGCTTAAACCTGTTTTTAATTATTTTTAAGAAAGAAATTATTCAATGCTTATTGAACATGAAATATTTTTGTATCTATAAAACTAGTATTTTTGTAGCTATAAAGTGGTATATGCTATAAAACTTGCACCATTTTTGAGAAAGTGTATAAACAAAATTATGCTTCTTGAAAATGGTGTGGTCTACTTGGTTTAAATCACTATTTAAAGAGATGCTCATAGCAGGATCTAATTGCGATCAACAAGATGTATGTTATTACTTTATCGGAAAAAATAACCTGCATAATTTTTTAAAATATACTTTTTAATTAACTTACAATGTAAAAAAAAATAATAATAAATAAAAGAAGAAGAAAACTTATTATATTACGGGTAAATTTCAAGCAGCAAAGTAGCCAGAGATTATCCGCATACTACGGGAAAAAAACACGTTGGCAGGAAATTTCTTGTAACAAATCACTACAAAAAATAAACACCAGATATTTCTCGTAAGTACGCAGGGCCTGATTATCGCCTAGGCCCAATAGGCATGGGCCTAGGGCCCACAATTTCTGAGGGGTCTCAAAATATAGTAAAAAGTCTAATGAACGTTGGGCTAGCTTTGTGTTGGTTTAAGTAGTAAATAAAAAGCTGTTACAACATACAGTATTGAATAAAAATCAGTGACTTTTAGCAAAAAACACTGATTTCAATTGTTAGTGGCCACAAAATTATTTTTATTTTAATGTAACATTGTTTCGTTGTTTTTTATTTTTTTTCTTTAATTTATAGATACGTAAACTTTATCTTAGAAAAATAATCTTCAATTGTCTGCTTTCAAAATTTCTTAGAATGTTTCTCTTGAATCATGCAGTTCAATAGATTCTTTTGCATTGTTAGGACTACTTTCCAGTAATTTAATTTCAAAATATCTTGTAAGGGGCCCGGAAAATTTGGTGAGCCTTGGGCCTGAATTTGTCCTGATCGGTCCCTGTAGGTACGACAGAGAAATTTGGCATGGAGGTAACTGTATACGCTCTGGTTTGCATAGCGAAATAGATTTCTAAAATTTTGATTAGTGCTTGAATTATTTGCATGATTTTGCGTGATGTCGAAAACCATCACATTTGAAAAAACCCTAAGTTTAGACATTCCAAAAAGACTGGATTCGAACCCAGGACCTTCCTGGTAAGAGGCAAACTCCTTGACCAACATTTAAAAGTCGGTCTGCATCAGTCACGTTATATCAAGTTGTTTGTTGCTGCTTTATGTCAATGCCTTACAGATTCAAAACTGAAAATATCTGTTCCCAACAGATTCAACCTATATCAATGGTTACAGATTTTATTTTTTGTCAGAAAAAAAAAACTCTTTTGACAGATAACGATGTAGATTAACAGTAAATTTCTGTAGTTTTAAAGAACAGAATAATTATGTGGGAAAGTTAGAGAATTATTATGTTTTCAGCAGAAATTTTCTACCGTGTACTTTCGAGTTGGTAACGATGGAATCTTTCACTCACAATTTCATCCACTTTTTGCCTACATAGAGAGCTAAAATCAAAACTTAATGTCCAAGGAGAATGCAAGTTTTAATCGTGTTCACATTTCTACAAACAAAAAATATTGAGATTATTTTTTTAATCGAAATTCCGACCTTAACTTTCATAGCAAATTTCTAAAAATCCTACCACGTTCATCTAAAGCAGAGATGGGCAAACTACGGCCCGCGGGCCAACTGTGGCCCACCGGAAGATTTTATCCGGCCCGCGGACCGAATTTTAACTTTTTACTTTCTCTATTTTGTTCTACAAAACATAAATTAATTAAAATAGTTAGCACTAACAGCTTCAATTGATAAAATGTTGAAAGCAAAAGTTCCTTATAGAATAGCCGTAGATTAGCTCCAAATAGTATTTGTCTTTCTCGAGGAGCAGACATATGGAATCTAATATAGGTGATTTGTACTTCACATGAGGCTTACTACGCATTTTAAGTTCCAACGAGAGGATTTTTCTTCCGGCGCGAGTTCTAACATAATTTACTGCGTATGGAAAGGCTGCACGCATACAACGTCATTGTAAAAAATGGTGAAATTATTAAATGTATGAAATGGCTACTGCCTTTTTGAGTTATTTGTAAACATTTTTATTCCCAAAATGGCAACTAAAAAACGCAAAGTTGATGTAGAGTGCCATGCGTTCAATGGTGAATTGACTTTATTTTATTTCAGAAGTTAGAATTTTTATTTTAGGCCCACCAAACTTTTTTTTTCTAGATTTTTGGCCCACGACCAAAAAAGTTTGCCCATCCCTGATCTAAAGTGATGGCGTTTTCTTCTATTTGGTGTGGGGAAAAAAGAAAAATCACCTTAAAAATGAATTTAAATTATTTATAAAATTATTAAATTTATTTTTAAAATAATGGTGTAAAACTAACGAAATGAATTACTAAAATTGTGTACATTAAGTACGTGAAACAAGTGAGTATTCTTTTATCGATTTAGACATTTTTCCGCAGTATTTATAAAAGTGATGCATAAAACTTGCTCGGTAAATAAAAAATTTAAGCGGTGTGCTTCAATTTTTTTTTTTTTTTTTTTTTTTTTTTTTTTTTTTTTTTTTTTGAAAAACAACATTATTTGATTACTTAATTAATTTTTACGAAGTTTAAAAATTAACAGCCCATGTTACTAATGTCGTTTCTATTCTACCTTGGAGTTTTTGATCGCGTTTATTGTGTTTTATTGAATGATAAGCTTTTATTCTAAGGGCAAGTTTTATTCACTATATTGCCAATTCGTTGTAAATAATTAAAAAAAAAAAACGAAACTGCGAATAAAGAAAACCATAATGATAGTAAGAGAGATAAAAACTTAAAAGAGTTGCGGTGCCTTTAATTTGGAAATGGAAATAGTGATATATTTAAAAAGAAAAACAATTTAGTTTGTAATTTATTCTCTATTATTTTTCATAAATTTTACGCCCCTCTAAGCTGCAACCGGGGACAGATGTCCCTTTCCTTCTCCCCCCTCGTCAGCAACGCCACTAACTCTTAGTAACCCAAGTGAAAATATAAAACTTATCACATCAAAATCAATTATGAAAAATTAAAAATATGAGCCTTTGTGAAATTTACTAAAGAATTAGCAACAATTTTTAACTTGAGTTTCACCTTAATTTTTATCACAACCTTAATTTTTATTATTAACTTAAGCCTGGGGTATTTCGCAACCTTAATTTTTATTATTAACTTAAACCTGGGGTATTTCGCAACCTTAATTTTTATTATTAACTTAAACCTGGGGTATTTCGCAACCTTAATTTTTATTATTAACTTAAACCTGGGGTATTTCGTAACCTTAATTTTTATTATTAACTTAAACCTGAGGTATTTCACAACCTTAATTTTTATTATTAACTTAAACCTAAAGTATTTCACAACCTTAATTTTTATTATTAACTTAAACCTGAAGTATATTACAACCTTAATTTTTATTATTATTAACTTTAACATGAGGTATTTCCAGCTTTTTGAAAGAGAATTCCATGCAACGTATCCGAGGCCGACAAAGCTAATAGCCAAATAAATATACTTCCACTATTAAGGAACACTAGTTAAAAGGTAAAATTTAGGTAGACGGAAAAAAAGGTCCCGGAAATAAAGGTACGGAAAAAAAGGTCCCGGAAAAAAAGGTACCTGGAAAAAAAGGTACGGAAAAAAGGGTCCCTGGAAAAAAAGGTCCCGGAAAAAAAGGTCCCGGTAAAAAAGGTACCTCCATAGGGAAAATCTGTAGGGATATTTCCCCTCTCGCTTTCTGGGCAACATGAATGCATCTCGCTGTTTCAATGAATATTCTTTTTATCTGTAATAATTCAGATTAGATCATTGAGGTAACGAGAAGGGTAAGGGGGGGGCACTTATAGGCTGGTTGTATTACGCTTTTTTTTAAATTTTATTTCACTTATTTATTCTTCTTTGATTATTTTTTAAAGCAGGAAGATACAATTTAAATTTTTCAATAATATTTTACTTTTTTTTTAAATTTTTTTAAGCAAAAAATGTGTTATTTTCTATTTTAAATTATATTTTGTGAAGAAGTTGCTAATGTGGGGCTTAAAGTAGCCAATCGGGGAAGTTGGGAGGATTTATGTGTTGGATGGGTATTCGTGATTGGAGGTGTAAGTATTGGTGCCTTTTAATTAGAGTAGCGGTATTTCTTTTATTTATAAGCTGGGTATGTTTAATTTCTCTATTTATTTTATTTTTTTAGGGCAAGATTTAATATAAAATATGCTATTTTTTTTTTCATTTTAAATGATATTTTTTGAAAAGGGTGTTGATATTTATATGAGCCGATTAAGGAAGGTGGGTGGATTTCTGTGTTGGATGTTTATTCTTTAATTGTGGAGAAAGGAAAGTATTGCTCTTTTTTAATTAGAGTCACGGTATTTCTTTTCTTAGAAGCTGGATGTATTTAATTTATTTATTTATTTTATTTTTCTAAGGGGAAGATGCATTTTAATATGTTTAATGTAAAAGATGTTATTTTTTTATTTTAAATGATAAATTGGAAAGAGGGTATAGATATTCATATTAGCCGATTGAGGAAGGTAGGAGGACTTTTGGGTCGGATGCATTTTTTCTTTCTTTTTATAAGATTTTAAATTGTTATAAGAGGTTTCGTCTTTTATTTATTTATTTATAGGTTTTTTATTTCTTATAAGAGATACGTTTATCTCTATTAACTTATTTTATTGTCGAAAATTCTTATTCGGATGGTTGGTGTCATGGAAATATTTTAAGTTCATATTAATTGATATTTAGTTTTGCTAATTGAGGTAAAGGAGGAAGAACATTTAAGCACAATGTTACTTTTTTCCCCTTCCTTTATATGATAAAAAGACTATTTAAATTTTTTTTGTTGTTTCTGTTACAGAATGTGTGTTATTCTTTATTTAACTAATAGTTTATAGAAATAGTTGACACGACGCTAACGTTATGTATAGTTTTCTTGCCGTTTCATAATTTTGATTCAGATTCGTTAATTAGTGCAAGTAGGAGGAGGAGGGATTTGATGCAAGAAATTTTTTTCATTTCTAAGAAGGAGTTTCTTAAACTAGATATTTTTTTGTTAAATATATTTCTTTTCTTAATTAAACAAGGATTTTTTTAAAACATATGTCAGTTTTTAAGTAATTAGTGGAGATACAATTCTCTGCAAAATTGTTTTCACCCTATTTTAACAGTTATGATTCATTTATTTTGGTAAAATGAGGAGTCTTTTACTAGATAGGTAGTCTTTTAAGGGATTATTTTAATACTGAATTTTATTAAGAATATTTTTTTGTTAATACATTTCATTTTAACACGGTTAAGATTTAATTTAAGATTTCGGCATAAAAAAAATTTAATTTCAAAGAACTTATTCAAACACGCGTTATTTTGCGCTGATAAATTACATTAAATAGCCTGTAACACATTTCTCAGCTATTTTTAGGAAATATATAAGTAAATTTCGCTTTGTTTAAAATCTATTATTTATTATTATTTCTGTTAAGAAATAATAATAAATAATAGACATTTCTGTTCTGTTATGTCTATTTTTATTCAGTTTTAAATATTTTTTTTTATTTCATTAAAGACGGTTTTATTTTTAATTCTTTTTAAAAACAGCATTCATGAAACTACATTTTTTAATAAAAAATCACTTTCTCTATGCACTTTCATTATCAGAGAAATGTTTTTAAAAGGACGATTCTGTTATAATGGTCTAAAACAGGGGTTTCCAACTTACATGAGGCCGCGGGCCACAATTAAAATTTCAAATCAAATGGTGGGGCCACAACTTTATCAAAATTTTATGAAGGACTTTTTCATGTTTGAAAGAACATTAAATATTATTGTCAGATTTTTAATAAGTTGTACAAAACAAAAGTATTGAATTACAAATTAAAATAAGAAGTAGATTTTTAGAAATATTTAATTCTTATTAATAATATTTTTAAAAATATTAAATAAATAATAAAAATTCGGGCTACAATAACTTAGGTTTTTATTAAAACTTACATAGTAGCACACAAAATATTCAATGAGAAAATTGAGATTTGTCTGCTACAACCACCAGAGAATAGATATTTACATTTAAAATTTACAAATGTGTGTGCAAATATTTTCGTCCAAAATGAGTGGTCTCAAAAAGTTAAATCGGATAATTTCTTCGAGAAAATTTCTGATACGCACATGCTAAATTATATTAACAAAATACAAAAAGAACTGAAATAAAATAGAGCTACATACATGATTATTTTTGCATTTGAATAAATATTTTCCTGGTTGTAAAACCTGAGAAATAAATTTTTTTGCACAATTGGTATGTTAAATTTCACAGATACGAAGAAATTAGGTTTTTATTAACGAGAAAAGCTTTTTAAACCCATATTGATTCTTTACGAAAATTGTCCGCAAAAAAATTACAACTAGTAAAGTTTAGTCCGCGGGCCACAAAAAAAGGCTTCGCTGGCCGGATGCGGCCCCCGGGCTGCCAGTTGGAAACCCCTGGTCTAAAACAAATATCATTTTAACAAAGTGAATAATATATATTATAAATCAATGATTATCAAATTCAATAAGGTATGTTACAGATTGAATCATGTTAGATGCACTGAAGTGTGCCTTTACCAAAAAACAAGCATTTGTGGCTATATTAAAATTTTTGCAAACAAAAGGAAATTGGTGTTATAAAAAAGGAAAGATGTTTATGTACTTTTTTGTGACTCTACTGCTAGAATCAGTGCATTTCATTAATCTTGTAAATTTCTGAAGATAGCAATTACTTTGACGTATGTGTACATTAGTGTACTGCAAATAGATGTCCTTGAGGTTTCTTGAATACACCTACAAGAATAAGAGGGGGTTTCACTCTAACAACCCTTTCAACCTTTTTCTAAGAATGTTTCAGCCATTCTTTGTATTTCAGTTTTTCATTCTTTGTCATTCTTTGTATTTCAGTTTCCAGCAAATCAAAGCTGGAGTGCATATCGCACATAGAAAAAAGAGGAGCTATGAAACTCTTCAAAAAAGGTTGAAAACACTTTGCGTTAAGTTTTTAAACCAAAATCTAGACATCCCAGAATTTTTAAGTTCAATAGCTAATAATCTAAGAAAGAAAAACATGTAAATTTAAAAACTAACTAAATTTAAAACCCCTAAAAACTCAAAATTGTTAACATACAAAATTTTCATTCATTTCCAATTTCATATTAAAATCTGTATTCATTACTTTAGCTTATTAATTTTTTTGAATAGCTAAAAATGATACTACATGGCAGTTTTAAATAAAGCAAATTTTATATTTAAATATTCCTAAATATAAGTTTTTAATTTTCTTTAACATCTAAAAGACATACCATTTAAAAAATTTATGAGATATTTTAACGATGATATGTAATACCTTTTTTGCAGAGTTTCATAGCAATGAACTATTTATGTTTTTGTATATTGTATATTTGTGAATTTGTATATTTTAAACATCGAAATCGTCATTATTTTACAAAAAAATAAAAAAATTTCCTCTAATGTATTCCAATCAAGTTATTTTTTAATTTTCTTGTGTTTTCAAAAAATAATGTCATAAAAAATGATGTTTATAAATATATTGTTGTAAGCAGAAACAAAGTTCTCCATATACGTCTAAGCTGAAGTTTTTAGAGGAATAGTTAAAAAAGTTGTCAACTACGTCATAAAAGGTTTGTGATATATTTTATTTTAAATTGAAAAAACTGATCTACTTATAAAACACATCTTATTTAATTCAACTTTATAAATATTAAAATAATTTAAATCCAATGAAAATGTAATAAAAATAATTACATATTTCAGGCAATATTACTGTATTATAAATTACTTTCTAGCAAATGCATAATGGATGCAAAATTTTTGTTCAAACTAATTGGAAATTGAATATAAATGAATCACAAAAAAATAATGAAAAATACATGAAAAAAAAAGAAAAAAAAAAACAAATCAAGCATACTAGTTTTTTTTTATTTACTTATTAAAAAAGCAATCCTACTTTAATGAATGGTTTCTTTTTTTCTGGAAATTTCATAATTACAAATTAAAATATGTAAAAGACCAGATATTATAATACATATATACATTAAATGACTAATATATATTTAAGTATTAAAATAACATTCGATTCAATACGAAACAATGATATTTTCAAAAAAACCAGCTGACTTAAATCATGATTAAATCAATGAAATCCTGCTAAAAATATTCAATAAGGTTTGCTTCTGATAAGTTTCCAACATTTTGATTCTAATTTGCTCTTAAATATAGTACATTGAATAAATGTTAATTGTGAATGTAAATAAATGTGAAAAAAATTCATTAATTATAATACTACGTTGTAATGCAACGTTAAATAACCTTTTACGCTTCAATTAGTAAATTAATTACTAAAGATGTAAAGTAATTAAAATGATAGTTGTTACTGTTTAGATAATTTTTTAAGTTGTTCTTATTGCCAATTAAATAAATAAGAATTATTATCTATTTAAAGAGAGAAATAAGCGAATAACACCACCATTAACACCAATCAAATGCTCAAGAGCCGCACCGGGTTCGAATGCCAGAGCCGGCGGGTCAATATGAAGATGCAATCAGTTCGCACTGATCACAGTACCAATGTAAAATATCCTCTGTGGAAGACAGATTATGGGTTAGAGTTCACTTGCCGTCAGTCTAACCGTGGATGGTTTTCGTGGTTTGCACTATATGTAACGCACATGCTTTTAAGTTCCATTGAAAAGTCCCCACGAAGGCAAATTTCTCCCAATGCTTGATCTAGGAGTTCTCTTTGTCTTCTGGTTGAGTTCACTTTTATAAGACTACGTAATTGAACATTAGTAGCCTTTTAAAAGCAATTAAGACATTACAAATATTTATAATTTTTAACAAATTTTAAAAAATAATCGAAAATAATTTTTAGATTTATTCACTAAAATAATGAAAATAAAATATCACTAACAGAGAAAAAATCTTTAAGAGAAATGGCACCGAAAATTGAAGTTTTTAAAACCCAAAATATAAAAAAGAAAAATATGCTCTCGAATTCGATAGCAAATGATATTTAAACATTAACCAGATAGTGGATATAGAATGCTCTGCCTTGTTTATTGCAATATCTTTTTAGAAAAATTATAATTTTGTCATATTTTAGGGTTTAAATTATAAATTCAATAGTTAGGGGATATTATGTTTTAATAAATCAACAACTTTAAAAAAAATTTAAATCAAAAACTTTTTTTGAACTTCATTTTTTTCCCCAATATCGTAAACAAGAGGTGGCAAACAGTGGGTCAAGTAAGACCGTCAATGCATAAACCGATTCCCAAACATGCCATTGGTTAACTGAAACGGTTCTGTGCTATGTTATCAATTGTAACTTATTACAAAATAAAAAAAAGCGAAAAATGAAAGAAAATGACACCTGTCAAAAAATACCTGTCGAAAAATTTCTATTAGAAGCGTTATAAGCGAAACACATTAATTTTACTCCCCCTCCCCTAAAAGTTTCATGTAGCCTGATAACACTTTTTCAATAGATAAGAGTCAAGATTCCCGGTAGAATCATGATCTTAGAAAATAAATAAACAATTTTATTGAACATTTTCATATTTAATTAACTTTTTAAGAATAAATGCATAAATAAGAAACAAAAGTTGGATAAAAAGCACTTTGAACACGCGCGACACGCAAAAAAACATGCACGGAACAGCAAAAAGCGCTTCAATCCAATCTTCTCATTTAAAATATTTTCCCCTACAGAATTTTCCCTACACAGGTACCTTTTTTACCGGGACCTTTTTTTCCGGGGACCTTTTTTTCCGTACCTTTTTTTCCGGTACCTTTTTTTCCAGGTACCTTTTTTTCCGGGACCTTTTTTTCCGTACCTTTTTTTCCGGTACCTTTTTTTCCTAGATTCAAAATTTAACACTTCAAAGTCAACAATAAAAAATTAACAAACTGGAAAAACTAAGAAACGTCTAAAATTAAGTCTTTGAGAAGTTTCATGAAAAATTAGCAACATTTTTTTTAGTAAATTTCATAACAATAACATTATTTAAACCTGTGGTATTTCCAGCTTATTGAAAGTACATTCCACACAACATATCGGAAGCCGACAAAGTTAATAGCAAAATAAATATCCCTCCACTGTAAAAGGAACACTAGTTAAAAGGCAAAACTTATCTCGTCAAAATCAACAATGAAAAGTCATTGGGGTCCTTGATGGGTGGGAGGTTTCCTCCAGGTATCCACTACAAAGGGATCAATCTTCAGTTAACGGTATGATATCCCCTCATGTTTACTTTCAAACAAACGGTGTGGTACTTGCCCCAGAGCTAATAAAGATTTTAAAATGGCCCACCACTTTGACAGGTTTGGGGGGATGGGGTACCAAAAATTACCTTCTTGCCCAAATCACCCTGATAAGCGGCTGACACCGGAAAGAAAGCATTATGACTAATCATTTGTCGATGTGCCCTCTATTTTACCTGTTCCGTCAGAGAGTATCCGTTTTCTCTCTTTACAAGAATGCTTAATCGTGACGAAGATCTCACACAATAGACACTGTTATTCCGCACCCTCTTATTCCATCATTTAAGCTGGAAAGTGAAGAAAAGCCATTAGAATGGTACGCCCGGAATGAAGAAAAAAGGGATTGAGATATTGGCCGGAAAGCGAATCACCCTCGGGGCTAAAAACAGGAGATAGGAATTCAGCTTGATGGAAATAGGGGGGTAGGAAGGTAAAACAACAACAGCTCTCCAGAATTGACCACCAGGTGAAGTTAAATAAACCGAACGACCACCTAGTTTGAGGATGAGGTTTTCTCCCAGCATTTTTGTTTCTTTGCAAAACAGTTACATAACGGAAAACGTGATTTCACAGAAGAAAAATAGAATAAAAAAAATCACAGTAGTAACTTACGCACTATGCAAAGCTATAATTTTAAACTGTGTTTACTATCTCGCAGACAAGAATCGTCTGGGCTTTAATACAGACAAAAACGTTAAAAAAAAATTTTTTAAAAATCTCCAATTTGGCTTGATTTTTTTCACCTTGATGAAAATTATTAATATCAATAAACAATCAAGTAACTTACACTCTAAACGAAGCTATAATTTCAAACAGTGTATACTATCTTGCTGCATGCGGTAGAGAATCGTTTGAGCTTCAAAACAGATAAAAACTCAATAAGTAAATAGACTTTAAAAATAAAAATCTCCAATTTGCCTCGATTTTTCCACATCAATGAAAATTATTAAAATCAATGAACAATCAAATAACTTACATTCTAAGCAAAGCTGTAATTTCAAACTGTGTGTACTACCTTGCTGTAAAGAATCGCGTGGGATTTCACGCAGACAACAACTTAATAAGTTAATAGACTTTTTTTTTCGAAAAAAATCTCCAATTTCGATTACATTTTTCCACCTAGATGAAACTATTAAAATCAATGAACACTTTTAGAATTTTGCATAGTTTGATTAATTTAAACAATGCGGCGGTGGAGTAACTTTTCAATTACTAAAAAGTTAGATGTAAAACGATTTTCGCAAAAGACATGTTGACATTTTGCGCCATTTTCATAATTTGCTTCAGAAACTGTTGACCGTGAAGGGACAAAACTTGAACTAACAGACATAAATAACTTTTAACGTGTTACTAGTTAAAAAGCAATATTTCACACGACAACGGAGTCATTAAAAACAGCCTTAAAGAATAACAGCCTATGTGTTATGTTCTATTCTTTAAAAACAGCTTTATATGTTCGATACTAAACTAGTTAAATTTTTAGGACTTCTTTCAAATTTAATTTATTTATTTATATTTTTGTTTACATATATTAACATAAATATTCCTTTTTAGGATTTTAATATGGTAAAGAATCTTCTGGGCAAACACTTAACAAGTAACTAGATTTCTTTATACATAAAAATATCCAATTTGGTTAAATTTTTCTACTTCGATTAAAATTATTAAAATCAATTAACGATGTTAGATTTTTGCATATTTTGATTAGCCTAAACAATGCAGCGTTAAAGTAACTTTTCAAATTCTGAAAAGTTAGATAAAAACTGATTTTCATTTTCGCAAAAGTGGAGTTTCCTTCATATTGACATTTCGGGCCATTTTCTTAATTAGCATGAAAACTTATGACTGAAGAGGGACAAAACTTGTACTAAAGGTCATAAATAGCTTTTACCCAATAATTTGTTGATAAGCATTATTTCAGTTGACAACAGAGCCTCTGAAAGCATTTTTAATAATAGCCTATGATCCATCCTTTGAAAACAGCATAAAAGCTCTAGCCTAAATTAAGTTTTTCTGTCTTTCTAAGTTATTTACTTTTATTTTCCTTTACATATGTTGACATAAATCTGTCTTTCTTAGATGAAATTTTATTTATCCTCTTTTTTCTTTCATAAAATATATTCAAAAACTAAAAAAATGAAGGAAAATGTACCGATGTGAAAATAAGAAACATTCGAAATAACAAAACAGTTTGAGGTAAAAATGTTAATTTTTGAAGAAGGAAAAAAAAATGGCTCATTTATGTAGTACCTCCAAATCCTTCAAACAATGATTGCTTTAAAATATTCAAATTGATTCAGAAGTTTTTTATTATTATTTTTTAATGAAATATTTTGATCTCTTAAAATATGCGACGCCACTTTTTTTAAGTGATTTTAAGGCTTTATTACTGCGAAGGAAACGCTGTCCCTTTATTTATAGGTCCGTCAAGTTTTATTCAAACTTAAAATTATTACGAAAATGCAAGTTTTTAATATTGATTGCAGAAGAAAAAATGCGTTTTCGGAAAATCTTAAAAATCGGACAATTAACTGCACGATAATAAATCTTCATGTTCGGGGCATCATTGTGTATCGTTAATTATTGAATTATATTTAGTTTTTAAAGTTATTATAAATTCTTTGTTTAATTCTTTCATCATTTTTTTAAAACTATCAAATATTTAAATAATAAACCTGAAATTAATTTTTTTTTAAAAATATTTTCAGGAGTTTAACCGATATTGTACTTTGATTCTTGAAATGCATTTTTGAACTTTTTTTTATTATCTATATTTATTAAAATTAACTATTGAGTTTAAATTTGATTAAATTGTAGGGTTCTGCTGATCGAGTTAGGTTGGTGTGGTACGTCTGAAGCGGTTGGAAAAAAAATAGTTATTTTTTTAAAGTAAATTGAACTTTAAAACTAACTATAAAACTGTAATAACACAAAGCCTAGCAGTTACTTCTAATATTGTGACGTTACATTTTAAAACTTACTGGAGAATCATCCATTATTTCATTCAAAATGATTGTTACTTGAAAGTTTGTTTGGTTTCAAAAGTTCTCCACTCCTGGGGCGTTAGCCAGTTACTTCTCACCCTGGGCTTGCCCATATAAATTCAGTTTTGATTCCATATGCTATAAGTTGAACTGTCTATGATTTCCGAGAATTTCACACAAAAAATTTTCTCAGTTGTTTTGTTAATTAAATTTTTGTGGTAGATTGTAAAAAACGTTCCGGAAAAGGGACCCGGTAAAAAGGAGTCAGTGGAAAAAAAGATCCGGAGGAAAAGTTCCCTGTTTTTTTGTTTTTTTTTTTTAAATCTTAATGGGAGACATGCTATTTTTTATATTAAATAAATTTTTTATAGAAGGGTTGATATTTAGATTAACTAATTGATGTAAAGGGGACCTTTGAGTAGTTACTTTGTTTATTAAGAGAAAAATTATTCAAAGGTTTTTTTTCAATATTTTTTTTTTAAATAAATTTTTTTACAGATTTTTATTTTATTAGTTTAAAAATAGATTTTTATGAATATTTTTTTCACATTTATCCTTAATAAATGAATGTCCTAAATAGGAAATATAAAATTAGAAAAAATTATATATTGAGTCAGTGCAACTCGACTTTGATAAAACAGCGAAAATACGATTCAACCTTATTTTCTCATTTGAGGTATTTTTCCCTATAAAATTCTTCCCTGCACTGGTATACATTATTTTACTAGCTCCTTCTTCTCCACGAACCTTTTTACAGTACCTGTTTTTCCGGTACTTTTTTTCCAGGGTCCTTTTTACTAGCATTCAGTTTGTTTGTTTGTTTTTTCTCCCAAATGGCGATTCTGAAATTTCAGATTCTGATTAGAAGACATTAGTTAAAAATATATTATTATTACCATTGGAAGACATTTGTTAAATATATATTATTATTTCCATTAGAAGACATTTGTTAAAAATATATTATTATTCCCATTAGAAGACATTTGTTAAAAATATATTATTATTCCCATTAGAAGACATTTGTTAAAAATATATTATTATTCCCATTTGAGGACAATTGTTAAAAAATATATTATACCCTGAAGAAACAATTTATTGAAAATAAAAAAATCATAAACATTTTCTGGTGTGGTGTGGTAAAATCTACTAATTTTACTTAAGGAACTGAAACCCAGAAGCACTTTTCAAAAGCCCTACCGTCATCACCGAGGCATTTATCTTTTTTCAACTAAACGATTGGTAAAATAAAGCTGCTCTTAACTTCACAAAGCGCAATAATCAATTTCGAACCGTGGCTTTTCTAACATTCTGAAACCGACAGGAACCATCGATAAAAGCAACAATTTCACCTTGTTTACCTAACCGTTTCTGAACTTGTTCCGACGTGACAACTTAAAAGATTCTTTTTACCTCTCTATCTCACGACTAGATGAATGGTCAGGACGTTGGTCAGGACGGAAGAAAAAAAAAATCTTTCTCTATAGTGTGAGAAGAAATTCCAAGTTTGTCCTCATCCAAAGGTGGGAGGTCGAGCCAAAAAAAAAAAGGTGGGGTAACATCGGTAACTTTTGATGAGTTCGTCATCCTCTGTATCCCGAGTGTCATGAATAGGAGTTCCAAAGATAAGGGTGCGGGAAAAAGTACCACTTTGGAAGATGCTCTCCGGAGATTAGAGTTGTTTTATTTAGACATTCTTATACTTTACAAGCCACCGCTTTGCAACTATGGAGGTAAACTATTCAGCATCTGATAATCAAGTACAAAATGTGTCTGTTGCAACACTTAAGGCGTGTTCACACATCAACGGAATATGCAGAAATCTAATTATCGTCTTTCCGGACGCATGCTCAATGCACGTTTGAGATAAATTTATCAATAACATTTAAACCATTAAAAAGAGAATAATTTATGGCAGTTTCAAAAGAAAATAGACTATTGAGTTTGGTAGGTTTTATGTTACCGAAATCAAAAAGAATTTGGATTCAAGAATTCTCAAGTTGTGGAAATTTTTTTATGTTTATATTGCTTGAGTATGAGAGTTTTGTATGATATTAAATAAAATTATACATATATTAAATCGCAATATGACGGAAAAAACAAACAATAAAATGTCCAACGTATACGCACAATTAAATTCAAATGCATAAATCTCAATGCAAAATCAAGTCCTCGTGAAAAAAACATATAAAATAAATGTGCAGTGCACACACACAAAGGAAAAAAAAAATAATAATAATATAAAAAAATACCACAGTAAATTATTTTTGATCTAATGATCGGATCTTCACGCTTTAGAACTCTAATAAAGTCGTATATTTAAAATTCGATTTTTCTGGAAATGGCGAGCCGATTTCGCTCAAAATTTTGTGCTTAGAAATGATGTCAAAATTAACTATTATTAAATAAAAAATAATAAATATTTACTAAAAAATAATATTTTGTCCGAAATTATCTTTTGAAAAACAAACTTTATAGTTGAGCGCAAATTTTTTTCAATTCGCTTTAAAAGTTCTCGAGATAAGACGAAATACTGAAAAAATAAAATTAACTTTAAGGGGTCCAAACTTTAGACCCGACTTAAACTTTCTCCCGGCCACACTTTGGGGACCATATTTCCCAGATTGCAGTTACCCCTGCAATCTCCAAGCTACAGTTTTTTTAATAACATTTTTACACTATTTTTTTCGAAATGTACAACATTGGATCGCGTTAATGTTGTATTTAGTCGTCATATGCCGCTACGGGGATTCCCTGTTATAAACTATTTCTTCCTGTGGTTCTGAACATGCCATAATAGGGGAGGGCACCCCTAGTAGCGTACGACGGTACTTCTGGGCATAAGTTCCTATGCAATTTCAATCCTAACGATATGCTCTAACTCCCCTAGAAATTTATCGCAGCATTCACGTGACCTCATGTAATGTATAATGTTTTTAAACCTTAAATTTCGAGAAAAAAAAATAGGCTGAAAATATAATTTTATAAAAAATCTGCATCTTTTGGAACAAAATAATTTCAAATTTGATATCCTCACACATTAATTAGGCAAGATTAAGAATTTGTATAAATGTGTGGTGTATCTACCACTACAAAATTACAATTTCAATCCACTAGTATATAAGATTCACTAGTATTTAGATAGAAGACATGTTAACACGATTCTATGGTGAGGTAACTTTTCATAGATGAAGTTCGACATGGTTGATAACTACTCCTCGCCCCTCATTGGTGACCTTCGGACGATATGTGAACGCACTTACCTTGACAGGAACGCCCACTTCGATTTGAACTCGCCTACTTCGATGGATAGTTCACAATTGAACAGTTGACTTGCTACTTGTGACTGCGACATTATCCTCCTCACGCTGTTGCTTCTCAGTCTCTCTCACACACAACGTATACACTCGACTGCTAAAAGGCAACAAAGGTGCGACCACGACCGTGAACTTAATACAGCTCTCACGATTAGCAAAAGTACGGTGATCTTAATACAGATCTCCCGGCTTCTCACAAAACAACAATAAATCAACTAGTGTAATTCGTTCATCAAATTCCATCACAGATATAATTCTGGTGGGGGAGTACTTTAGTGCATCTACCACTACAAAATTACAATTTCAATTCACTAGTATATAAGACATGTCAATACTATTCTAGGGTGAGGTACCTTTTCATAGATGAAGGTTGGCATAGTCGATAACTACTCTTCCCACAAATGCAAAAAAGAAGAAGAAAAAATTTACCAGGGACCTTAGTATATATAAAAATTTATAATTGTCTACAACTATCGTTAACTCGAAAATAATCGTGATCAACTCGGTAATCAACATGATATTCAAGATATATCAAAGAAATATTTTGAAAAATCATTCTCGCGATATTAAAAAAAATATCACTACTTTACGATTTATCGACGGCATTGAGCGCGCTTCCCATTTTGTTATTATATCAGTTTTCAGTACTAAAAAGTAAGTTAGGTAAGAGAGATGTCAAAAATTATTACAGTATGGCGTACATAAAAAAGGGACCGTTTAAATATTACGTGAGCACATAAGGCATTGGAGGGGAATGTGATTTGCTTATTTTTGCTGACAAGATGCAAAAGGAGTATAAACAAACATAAAACCCTAAAATCTCCTTATCTAAACTGCTGTTTGTAGAAAATGCAACACCATGAAAGAATCATCAGAATCAAATGAAATTTAATGCAGAAACGACTTGTACTGATACAAATAAATGATGAAATTTTCAAAACAAAAGAAACAAATTAAGCGTCCGAAATCAGTATTTGGTGCAGCCACCACGCGCTGCAATAAGTGCTGCTATACGACGTGGCATGGAGTCAAACAGATGTTGAATATCTGCTTGAGGAAGAGAATTCCATATCGCTTGTATGCGCAACCAAAGTTCGTCTTTGGAAACTGCAGGACGCAGATCACGAGTGAGACGCCGACCAACCATATCCCACACGTGCTCAATAGGCGACATATCCGGCGAATAAGCAGGCCAAGGAAGAAGTTGCATGCGTTGTGCTGAACAGAAGTCTCTAACAGTCCGCGCAACATGTGGGCGTGCATTATCCTGCTGAAAGATAGCTCCAGGGATGCCTTGAAGGAAAGGAACGACTTCGGGCTGTAGCACTTCACGGACGTATCTGTTGCTATTGAGATTACCCTCAATTCGTATCAAATTGGATCGTCCATGATACGAAATCGCACCCCAGACCATAACTCCGGGTGTTCGACCACTATGTCGTTCAATAATACACTCAGGAAGGCAGCGTTGACCGGCATAACGTCTAACACGAACACGGCCATCATGGGTCCACAAATTGAAGCGTGATTCATCTGAAAAGACAACTTGGTGCCAATCAGCTCGCCAGTCTCTGTGCTCAAGAGCCCACTGCCGACGCAGCCGTCGATGATCCGCCGTGAGGGGAATCCTGTATAATGGCACCCTTGCACGCAATCCACGGCGCAGCAGACGACGACGAATTGACGAAGCCGACAATTGTACACCTGTAGCAGTAGACCAATGTGCTGCCAGCTGCCTGGAGGAAGCTGTGCGATCATTCACCGCCATGCGGAGCAGGTGTCGATCATCGCGCTCTGACGTCACCTTCTGTCGTCCAGTGCCTGTTTTTCGAGTTGTTCGGTGCTCGTCGGTCCACTGCTTCCAAACTCGCATCACTGTGGAACTGTTCCGCTGCATACGAGCTGCTATTGCGCGATAGGAAAATCCTCCTTCTCGAAGGCCGATTATCCTCCCTCGTTCAAACTCCGTAAGTTGCTTGAATTTCTTATTCTTCCGTCGTGGAGGCATACTCAGGTCTCACTAAACGTTTGCCACTAACAAATAATCATAGACTATTTTCAACGTCCCGCTACAGCACTTTATTTATACGCTTTCAGCATCAATTCAGAGGGCGCTGCGCGCGCCACGCACGCGCGATGGCTCTGAAACTTTATTAATTTGCATAATATCCTATAATTGACATTTGCTGCGAATTTCATTTGATTCTGATGATTCCTTCATGGTGTTGCATTTTCTACAAACAGCAGTTTAGTTTTTTTTAATGCAAACAAAATTAAAATACCGTTTCAAAATATTTGGAAAAAAATAATACTTGAATAATTTTTAATTTTGAAACAAAAATTGAAATAAGCAACTCCGTAGCCTTGTAATTTTGAATCAACCCCAGGATACTCCAGGGTCATGTACCCCCAGAGATATGATTTGTTATAGGAACATGGAGGACTTTGTGACTCGACAGATTTAACGAGCATCAATTCACAATTTACTACACAGGGAGTCTTCACCCGGCTGTGATCGAACCCACGACCTCTTGGACATGGGCCCAGTGCCCAGGCTATACCGGCCTAAAAGAAGTTGAAAAAATTTGTCAGATTGGGCTTCCAATGTTATATAAAATAAATTAAAAGATAAACTTGCTTTAAAATGACAACTAATATTTGAGATTCTTGGTGGCTCAAGGGATTGAGCGTTCACCTTCCAATGAGATGAACCGGGTTCGAATCCTAGAGATGGCTGGTCGATACAAATTCCGCACCTCCACACTGCTGGTCGACACAAATTTCACCCTCCACACTGCTGATGTAAAATGGCCCCTTGCCGTAAACGGATTATGGGTCAGTCCCCCTTGCCGTTAGGCTATCTGAGAGAGGTTTTAGTGGTTTTCCTCGCCATGTAACTCAAATCCGGATAAGTTCCACCAAAAAGTACTCCACGAGGACAAATTTCTTGTTCCAAGAGCTCCTTTGTTTTCTGGATTGGGTTCAAAATTACAAAGCTATAATTTTTATGAACATTGGTAGTCATGAACCCAAAATTGGGTCGACAGTTCAACGTCCGTCATAAAATAAATTTATAGCTGTTATTTGAATTTAATCCTACGCTTCTTAAAATTAAATAATTACAGTAAAAGTTGAAGCAATTTTTGCTGACAAGGTAGGCAAGGGAGTCCAAAAATTTGCCAATTAAAATAAATTAATGTAACTGATCAAAAACGGGTGGTAGACAGTATAACCCGATTCGCGAGTTCATTTTATACGCATAGATAAATTTATTTATTTTTTTTCTTCTTTTTTTTTTAAATTTTTTTTTTTTTTTTTTTTTTTTTTTTTTTTTTTTTTTTTAGGCCGAGCGGTTAGCGCGCTTGACTGTGAAGCCATTGACTGCGGGTTCGAATCCCACTCCGGCCATGGATGTTTCTCTCTCTCTCTGTGCGTGTGCTGTCCTCTGTTGTGTGTGTGTGAATGTGGCCCACCCTATAAACGGGTTTGTGGCAGTGTGGCGTTGGCAATGTTACTCGCCTCCGTGACTTTGGTTCACAGGTGCCCACTGGGTAACGCTAAATGAGTAACAATTCTGGCATCTTCATAGGCAATGGTTTGCCGTCGTGCCTTCTGAGCCCAAGTCTGGGATGCAGAAAATTCTCAGCGGCCATGTCGTATGATTATGCGGCATGTAAAAGATCCCTGGAGTGCCTTATTGGCTCTTGGCATTTCCGGCAAAATTATAATTCCTAGTGCACTTTAGCATCCAAATAGAGTCTCGGTGCTGCCATCTAGTGTGGGAGAAACTAGACGCCCAAATTAACATGGCCAACGGTATCTCATCACCCATTGTGGTGGTCCTGAAAGAATCGATACCACTTCTGGAGAACGCACTAGGTCTGCTCATCGGGAAGACTGATTGTGCAGCTCATTGGAAATAAAAAATAAAAAAAATCTTCATAGGCAAAGATTCAAATTCAGTGCCTGCCATCGGGAAAAAATTAATAAATAATAATAATAATTTTTTTTTACAAAAAAAAGTTCTTCTTATTTTTATTTTAGGAATATGTAGGGTATTATAACTTCTGATAATTACAATATTGCAAATACGGTTTAAAAAAAATATGTTTTAGAAGATATTAATGTAACAGGATCGGATCAAAAATCTGTAACAGACAGTACAACCCAGTGCTCAAGTTATTATAAATATATATATATATATATATATATATATATATATATATATATATATATATATATATATATATATATATATATATATATATATATATATATATATATATATATATATATATATATATATGTATGTCACGGCGAAAGACCGAAATCGGTGGTTGTTGACTTTCACCGGTGAATGCCGACAAACACCAAATACGTCGGTGAAAGATCGAATATTTCATTACATTCTTGTACATTCGGACCCTCACCGGTGTATGTCGACAATCACAGATATGCTTTGGTGAATGTCCGAAATATTTATTGCATTCGATTTTATATGAATTTATTCGTGGATATAATTACATTTATTCGATATTTTAACCCTACACTGATGTTTTTTTAAGGTTAAATGCCACTGCCCGGTATACATTTGCCCGGTATACCCTACACCAGGGGTGACGAACCTTTATACACCAACGTGCCATTTTTCTAGAAAATTGTTTAATGAGGTCATAGGCGTGCCGTCAAATAATTTTGACTTCGTGATTATTGGGAAAATAATAATACTGAATACTATCAACTCAAAATTCTTTATTTACATTGAAAAAAAAAACATTTTGCAATGTCTCAGTTATACGCGTAATTCATCATCAGTGTGACTTCTGTTGCTCCAGATTAGATGACAAATAACTTATATTAGGTCGTAAGAAGTTAGTTTAAGTAGGACTGTTAATTTTTTTTGCTAGTTATTTATAATTAGATTTTTATGGTTATTAATTGTTTTTTTAGAATTAATTGTTAATTTCTTTATTAATAATTGTTTATTATTTTGTTTGTTTTATGTGAATTTTAATTTAATTGTTACATATGCTTCATAGTGTATTAACAATTCATAGTGCAATAACAATTGTGATCGGTGGCGTGCCCAAAATATTGTGTCACGTGCCATTGGTTTGCCATCCCTGCCCTACACCGATGTTTTTTTTTAAGGTTAAGTGCCACTGCCCGGTATACAGTTTCCCGGTATACCCTACACTGATGTTTTTTTAAGGTCAAGTGCCATTGCCAGTATATATTTGCCCGATATTCCAAACACTGATGTTTCTTCTAATCTATCGTCAGTAAGTATTAAAATATAGAATAAATATAAATATATCAAATAAATATAATGATATTAACGAATAAATTAATATAAAATTTGTATAACAAATTAACAAATATTTCGGACATACACCAAGCGACTACGTGAATGTCGACATTCTCCAGATTTCGGTGTTTCACCGTAATATATATATATATATATATATATATATATATATATATATATATATATATATATATATATATATTTAAAAAAAGTTTCTTTTTATCAATATGCAATATGCTGATAATTACAGAAGAGTATGAAAAAAAAAACCCTGTTTTATAGTAATTATTGTAACGGATCAAAATCCTGGTAGCAGACAGTACAACCCGGTGCTCGAGTTATGCAGACATAGAAAAGGCATTGATCCCAATGTTAGTGTCCGTTTTATTTACGTTTTCTATCGATGGTTTTTTAGTCTTTTCCTCACGCATCTCCACAGAAAAGGTCGACGGAACATCAGCTGATGAGGAATTGCAAATTTCACTTGTCTTTGTTTTGTTTTATTTTGGTCGAAGAGTAGGAGGAGGGAAAACAAAAGGAGTTGGACACATAGTCAACGAACCACAGTTGTTATCCACTTTTCATAGCACGCCACTTACCTGAGTAATCTGATTTATTGCAGCCATAACAGACGAATATTTCTTTTCGAAATTACAAGGCAGGGCGGACAAAAAACAATACTGTAACATTATGTCAACTGTAATCAAACTGGAGAGGTATATCAGATATGTTACGTGAAAATATATTTAGATGTATTTAGTACATCGGATATGCCAATTATTTGTACAGTAATCGTACCGAAACAGATTTCATTGATCTCTAAGGAGTTGCAGTTTAATCTCACATCGAGTTCATGGGCGCGGCAGGGGCACAATTTTTAAGGGGGACGAAATTAAATTACACAGTCACAATAGTTTTCTAACCGTCACACATAAGGAATAAAATATTCTTAACTGTGTTAAAAACCTAAAGAAATACTGATTTTTATCTAAATATTTTTTCTCTTTCTTGTTTTCAACTTGAAGAATTTTAAATAAAATGATATTTCGCGAAAATTTTCTTTATTCGTCAGAAATGTTGAGATGGACTCTAAGATTTCTAATTATCGAAGAAGACATCCATGGTCCAGTTTAACGACTCTCAACGATTATTCCATTCATCGTCGAAAGTTACAAAATTAATATCGTCATATAATTCAAAAGTGCTCATTATTTATGAAATTTGTAATTCATTTAAAATATCCTAGATTTATAATAAAATCTTGATTAAACAACAAAATATTCTTAAATGTGACCTGAATACTTGAAATAGTATACTAATTTTTATCTCCTTCTTGTTTTCAATTTGTGGAAATTTAAATCAATGATAATTCGTCAAAATTTTCTTCATTCGCCAGAAATATTAAGAAAGACATTTTGGGACTTCTAATTATTAATAGGAAGGCATAAATCCACTGTTCCAACACCAACGACGGGCATGGCTCAGTCTAAAGACTTTCAGAGATAATTTCAGCCATTGATTACAAAAACTACGAAGTTAATATCAACATAAACTGTATTAGTGCAAATTGCTTATGATTTTTTTTTCAATTCATTCAAAATATCCTAGATTTATAATAAAATCTAGATTAATCTGCTAATTAAATCACGATTCGATTGGTCTTGAGATAACCCCTCTTCCCCAATTACTTTAATTAGGAGTCTGATAGTCTTACGTCCAGTCTAAAGATTCTCGTCCAGTATTTCATCCTATGTGTGCAAAATTAGTAAGTTTAGACTTTATAATTTAAATTTTTTATTTTTTTTAAACTGAGTCTACGATTCATTTTAAATATCCTGGATTTATGATAAAATAGAGATTAAGTTTATCTAGATTTATTACTAACCTATACACATTAAAAGCAAATCAATAAATTCAGCATTTTAACAAAATTTTCTTAACAATATATGGAGAAATTTAATAATTTCCTTAGATCAGTATTTCCCAAACTTATGACTTTTGTGTACCCTTTCTAAATTTTTCGTAATGCTGTGTACCACTAATAAAAAAATTAATGTATTTTTTACTATAAAAATTGCACAAAAGTTAAAATCACAACCGGCTGGTGACAGTACTAATTATTAAGGCCCGGATTTTGATGACATTTGCATTTTTTTGCATTTTTGGACATTTTTTGTCCTTTAGAGCATTTTTTGAGATTTAAACGGCATTTTCTTTAAATTTTGGGGCGTATTTTGCATTTTAAAGCATTTTTTAATTTTTTTGTTAATTTTTTTCTAATTTTTATAATTTTTTATTATTACACTGGCTTCCAAACAATGAAGAAAATCTCTAGGATATTAAAAGGTGAAGCAACATCTTTTCAAATTGAAGAAGAATTGTCAGTAAGTGTGACCATTTCAAGTACGCACCAATAACATCAGTAGACGTTGAAAGAAGCTTCTCCTGGTATAAAAATTTGCTTTCAGACAAGAGACGCTCGTTTACATTTCAAAATATTAAAAAAAAATTAATAATCCACTGTAATTCTTATATTTAGTAATATTATGAGATGGAAGTTGTTATATTCATTTAAGTTTCTATACAAAATGAAAATGTTTTGGAGTCAATATATTTTCCTTTTTTTTGCTATTTTAGGATATAAAACATATTTTTCAAACTTTAATGAACGTAGAACAAGTATTGCATTGCTTTATATTTTTGAAACGACTCATAATAATTTTAAAGAGTAAAACATTGTTTTAGTTCAATATTTTTACTTCTATTTAAGTCATGTCATAAGGCATTTTTAGCTCAACTTTCGCATTTTAAGGGCATTTTTTGCACTTTTAAGGGCATTTTTTGCACTTTTTAAGGGCATTAATTGAGATTTTTTAGGTCATCAAAATCCGGGCTCTACTAATTATTAACTAACTCTGCAAAAAATAGCCGATAGAAAAATACGTAATCGTAAAATTTCATGGCTAGCTTTGTTTTAAAATAAAAGTTTTTGAAATTTTCGTTTGTTGCAAGATATTTCACATAAGGACGCGTACCCCCGCTAAACTGTTCCCGCACTCCTGGAGGTACGCGTACCACACTTTGAGAAACACTGCATTAGATAATGAATAAACCATTATCTAAAAATTACTAACTTTAATATTATCAGGTACTTGAAAAAGTACCATATTGTATGTATGTTTTTATTTTATTTTACAACTGTCGATGAACAGCCAACCCAATTCTAAGTTTACGGCTACTAATGTTCAATTCCGTAGCCCTGTAATTTTGAACCAATCCAGAAGACAAGGAAACTCCTGGATTTGTATCCCCAGAGATATGATTTGTTATGGGAATATGGAGGACTCGACAGGTTTAACGTGCATCAGTCACCATTTACTACACAGGGAGTCTTCAGCCAGCGGGGATTGAACCCACTACCTCTTAGACATAGGCTTGGATAATGCGCTTCAAAGTTTTTAAATTCATAATGAAATCTAGATTAAGTTAAATCTATAAACAAGATATCTCGCCTTCTAACTTCGCAATATTGAAGAAGCTCGGCAATGAAGAGGCAATGGCTCAAGCAGAAAATGGTTTTGATGCAAATATAATTTATCACTAAGAAGTTAATGAAAAAGTAAACTGAAAATTTAATTGCGATCAAAATTATATTAAAAAAATTAACAAAAATTTGCCACTCTTTAAAGCACTTGTTTATTTAGCATTATATGCATTTCGAAAATTGTTATTTTTCATAGTTTACTACCACAAGACAAAAAATTTCATTTTTCTATACCTTCTCATTTTGAAAGTAGCAGCCTGTGTGGCTAGCTGGTTCACCTGCACGAACTCACCGCTTTTTTGCTCCATATTGAGTCTGTGGCATTAGTATTTCCGAAACAAATTAAAGAGATTGGGTAATAAATGTGCTTGGATCATGAAATAGGTTTAAATACAATTCTCTATATTATAAGGTAAATAAATTAATTTTGCAAACAAATATAATATACAAATTGTAAAATAGGAATTTTTTTTTTCGCCTTTTTTGTTTGTTCAGTCAATAAAATCCTTTTCTTTCCTTTGTTGGAATTTAAATTAAACTTCATTTTTCATTCCATTCCCTACTTCATTTTAATTATTTTTTACTTGATTCAAAGAAAAAAAACATGGTTTTGGAAAAGATTATTTATGAATTTTTTTATTTTCATCTATTTTTTTTATAGGTCCCATACATAATTAATTTGCTCAGAGATTAGCAATATCATAGAAGAAAAATATTCTAAATCGTTTTCATTAAAACAAGCTATTTCTTTAACTAACACATTCTAAATCGTTTGCGTTTTTAAAATTTTGCCATGATTTGGTCAAGCATTCTTATGCCTACACAGTTACATTTGGGTACTTGCACTTCAAGAAGAAGACCTACCTTACCCACACATGTGACCTATGACGCCACCGCCTTCTAATCTTTATCAACAAAATGGATTATTAAAGTTGAGCTAAGTTTCTCTGCATAAAAAATTAATACAAAAATTTTAATTTTTAAAAAATAAGATCTGCCTTCAAAGTAATATTTCATATTGTTCTGAAGAAAAATTTTACATAATTCATAAATTAATGTCTATTCAATAAATATTTAAGTAAATGCAATTGTAAACAAAATTTTTCTTTTCAGATTCTCACATCAATTTAGATTATAATAGTTTGATGCTTTGTAAAAGTTCAGGCCTCAATTTTGACGACTTGGGCATTCATGATTAACAAAAAAAAAAATTTATAACAAAAACATAAACGCTAAAATTTCTTAACCTAGCTAAAAACAGGAATATAGAAAGTGATTTCACATAATATTAAAAACCTAATTCACCTAATTGAATAGATTCTCACATCAATTAAGATTATTATAGTTAGATGTTTTGTAAAAGTTCATGCCTCAATTTTGACAGTTAAAGATTTTTTATATGTCCATATTTCATGACATTTAATGTCTATATACGAATTATAAAAAAAATTTGACTTGGGCATTCATGATTAAGAAGAAAAAAAATTTATAACTAAAACATAACGCAAAAATTTCTTAACCTAACTAAAAACAGGAATTTAGAAAGTGATTTCACCTAATATTAAAAACCAGTTTTAATTAACAATGTTCCATCTAATTTCATTCATATTTAAAATCTTTTGAAAAAAAATCTGAAATAATTTGAATGCATGACCTATGCAATTTGTTAGAAGAAAAAAAATACCTTTTAATTCTCACAAATTAGTGTGAAAGTGAAAGATGCATGACGAGCTCATAACAAAAGAAGTGACGAGCTCATAATAAAATTTTTGTCAAAAGCTAATAATGAAAACGCAGATCAGAATTAATGATGAACACTAATAAGGAGAGAGACGGTTTAATTCTTTTTTTCTTTTAAATGAGCTATGTATTTTTCAACATGAAAATTGTCAATTTTCGATAAGAGTATGAATAATGATTGTAAAAATTTATTTATTTGCATAGAAAGTTTCAAAATTTTAATTTTGTTTGCAAACTATATTCTTTAGAAATCATAAAATATTTTTTAAAAAAATTTTACAAAATTTAATAGGTTTATTAGCAACTACAACAAAAATTAATCTATATTACTAAAAAATAAATAGATTAAAAGAAGTATTTATCTAACTTAAAAGTTTTTTTCAAAAAAAATCTGACTCACAAAAGTTGTTGAAAAATACTTACTGTAGGGTCATAATTAATCTTAGAGTTTCCTTCTTTTCTTACAGTGTAATGATGCATCCATTCAGAAGCATTTGATAAATATTTTCAGCATAGAAGTAAGACAAGGCTCTTTTTTTCTGATAGTTGCAGCTCATGCTTCAGTTTGAATTTGAATATCATTTTTTTCAGAAATTTAACAAATATTAAATTAAATACAAAGCAATAAGGAATTTTTTTTTCACTTTGCAGATTTTTTTTAAGGATTAGAGTTTCTTTTTTATATGAAGAGCCAATGCCTTGTCCTCACATTGTATAATGAGTTATACTATATAACGTAAAATTTGATATTTATATTAAATTGAGTGAAAAAATATTTACTGCCCATTCTTTAAATTGAAAAAGAATATACGAAAATAAAAAACTTCAATGCATATAGGAAATAGCTGAAACTAATTTTTTCACTCGTATTAAAATTCGTTGTTTTTTAATATGTTTTACTGAGTAGAGCATTCTTTTATTAAGAACAACCTCAAATGGAAATTGTCACTAAAAAAAATTCAATACAATCAACTAAGTTTTAGCGTATTAAATTTAAAGGCACATTTCTCAGACTGATTTTGAAAAATTACAAAAAGCATTTAAAAGGAAACTTTAAAAAATATTCATTCCTTTATAAAAAAAATAAAAAAATTTAAAAAATTTTTTCCTCCAAAAAGTGCACATATTACAACCTAGTTAAGTCATTTCAAATAATGTAAGTTTCTAAAATTGTATTTAAAACTATACATAAATCAAAAATATTACTTTGTTTTTTGAAAAGCGAAAAAGAGTCAAGTAAGAATTTCATAGTAAATCGAAATCACCATACAAAACCACCTGTATTAAATAAAAAGCAGCACAAGTAGGTAATTAAATTCAATTTATTCAAAATAAATGATATACAGGAAATTTATTTATGAATTAAAACAATGTTAGACTTGGAACAAAAATGATTTAGCTTGGTTACTTTCCCTCAAAATCCTCATGTTCAGTTTTATTTAATAATATACAACATTCCAAATGCCCTTACTTTACAAGAATAGCTGGAATGTGAGAATGAGAACATCACAAATGAGGGTTGCCCAATGAAACAAAAGTTACCATTTCAACTCTTGAACATAATACATTATTTAGCTGAAACCGTGTCCGGAAAAAGGAAGCTTTAAAGAAATCAAAAATAGGCAAAAAAATTTAATTAAAACATGTGTAATGCTCTGAGTAGTAATAACCATTTTTATGACCATATTAGAGGTTCACTAACTGCAGGAGTCCAGATATGATCATTCAATGATCAATGTGTGATGCCCATCTTCTAACCAAACTAATAATCTAAAAAACTACATAACTTAAACATAAAAAACTGCAATTATTTTTCAGATAAAATTCAATAGGTTTCAAAAATACCAAAACAAATAAAATTGGAATTCTAAAATGTTAAAGTATTAAAAATTCTTAACTTTTTTGACAGTTAAAATTTTTTGAAGAAAATTTTAATCAACCATCACATGTCATTAATCAAAAGTGGTCCAAGGATTTCTTTAAGAATTAAATAGAGTAGCTAAATTATATACAGTGAAAAAAAAAGTATTCTTAAAGTAGAAAACTTAAATATTACAACGGTCATACATTTATAATAGATGCTGTATTTTAAACACAGAAAATGTTATACACGTACTACCTTTTAAATTACAAATATAATTTTGCTTAATTATTAATTTAAGGTAATTAAACATTAAGAATTAATTATGTCATCAATCTTTATTAATTGACACAAAAATTAAATTCATTGCAATTCCAAAACTCTTATTTTTTCCCTGTAGACCTCTCTTAAAAAGGGGATGTGCACCCTATAGTAAAAATAAATATTAGATAATAAATGATAATTGTGGGGAATAATTTCTATGGAATGATCGCATTCACATTGATTGAAAAAAAGTATTTAAAAAGTTTATTTATTTACATTAAATAAAAGAGCAGTTACAGTGGTCAGCATATAGGAATATTTTGCATAATTGTTGAATTTATTATTTTTTTTTTAATAACAGAGTTAAATTTCGATAACAGTATTAAAATACGAATTGCAACTATTAATGGTGCCCAAGTAATGCTTCCTCTAAGCACAAAAATTAGCATTAATATATTAATTTTTTTTAAATTTCTAAAACTAAATTAACAAAAACTATTAATATATAACAAATAGGGTTAGGAAAACCCATATAAGAATAAAGAATTGACTCCAAATTTTATTAAGATTACTAAAAAAAACAGTTGTTCAGAATCAACTGAAACATTTATCAAAAAAAAAAAATAAGAAGAAGAAGAAGAAGAACCATTAATGAAATTGGAAAATTTAAATTCTTTAAATACAGAAAGTAGTAGTTTAATGCAGTTTGCAACAGTTAACGGATGCACCTTTACTTAAGCTGGATTTTTATACAGGTTAATAATAAATGCTTAAAAAAGGATTTAGTAATTTAATTCAAGAGCTAAAACAGTAGCTTTTAATTTCATTTTGCTACCAACCCTGTCACAACCCTTTATCTGGGAACATTACTCAACCACATAATAAATATAACGATTTTAAAAAATAATAATAAAATTGCACATTTTGAAATGGAATGATTATACTCATATCATTAAGTACAAAAATAAACAGCATTTTACAAAAATAAGTGTCACGAATTTCCAAACTACAGTATAAATATATTAAAATAAAATTTTGCTGTCTCGCATTTGGAACTAAAATTTGAGGTACAAAAAAGCTTTGTTCACTTCCCAATGACGAATGAACAACAGTACCAGCAACAATAATTGCATAGTAGACCATAGAAGAAACAGCATCCAGAAACATAGAATACAGGGTTATAACTAATAAATAATTAGATTTTAAAAAATTATGTTCAAAAATATTATCAATGCTAAATTAAAATTATTAAAAAAATAATAAACACACTAAATATTTTATTGCATATATTTTTTAATTGAGCATTTTTAATGTTAATGATTGAGATGGATATAATTTCTAATACGGAGGCCACAGATACTAAGAAAGAAAATCCTAACTTTTTCAGGCCGATTTTATTGAAATTCCCAGATTTTTGTGGCCGATGGCTTAATTTTTATTATAAAATTTATAGTCACACCTCATTCTTTTTTTTATGTACAGTACCTTACTAAGCACTTATACTCGCTGCTAACACTTATAATTGTTAAAAATAAAAATTTATTTTTTAAAAATTACAAGACCATTTATTTAAGAAAAAAAATATTTTCCAAACTCAACTAACTTTCCCTGACTTTTTAAGTACTTTAATTAAATTCCCTGATATTACTCTGATTTTTCTAAATTTATAAACTCTTTTTCCCTGTTCCGTGCTTATGCTCTTCAAAATTCTTCATAAAAATCTTACACAAGACTTTTTAAATTACATGAATCATAAGAGTAAAAAGCACTCAATTAGCTCATAGCGATGTTTGAATACTGGGCTACAAAAATTTAAAAAATACCAGGCATAAGATTAACATAAGTAACGTAAAGCTGCACAATCGTGATAATGCAACATGTATTTCAAATCTGTTGGCAAGTAATATGAATGATTTTCACATGTATTAGTTTCTTACTCTTGAACAGATAATGAAAATATTCATAATAAGTAGATCTAAATATAGTTATAAGATAATAATGCAAGTAATCACGATACATTTAAGTATATAGAAGACTAAAAATAATTTTTAAAAATTTTTATTCTATAGGCTAACTTATATTATTCAATTAAAATTTGTAGCTTAAGTTACTAATATGATCTCGCATGTGAATGGAGGTGTAATTTTGAAATATATCTTCAAATAGAATTTTTTTTTTCCAATTTATCTGTAAAAGTTTGGAGGAAAAAAAATAGAAAAAAAACATTTACCTGCAAACAATGAATCCGTAGCTGTAACTAAAACAAAATGGCTACAGATCTATACTCAATGAAAGGCTGAACTAGATCAGTAACTCACTGTTAAAGAGCAGCTACAACAAATTTTACACCTCAGGTCAAAGGTTATGCATCCCTGCTTTGAAAGAACTGATGACTGCACAAAGTATGTCAGAACAAGTTTAAATACGAATTACACGTTTGCGACAATAATCCGTACAGATCAAATGGCTGTAGCACAGGGAAAAGGTATTCAAACTTCGATATATACATGTATGCTTTATTAACTTGTGTTATTGGTTTTGAAAATATATTTTCAAAACCAATAAATATAATTTTTAACCAATAAATAAATCTAATCATTCATTTATTATAACCATGTACTAAAGATTCAAAAGTCAGGAAACATTTAAAAAATAATTCTATGTTATAGGCATTTTAACAAATGTTATAGGTAATTTATTTTTGTTTTAATAGTTTTTTGCTGTGAAATGTAATAAATAACGCATTTAATTCCTGTGAAAATGAAATTAGATTGTACGATTGAAAACACAAATAAGAGGGGGAAATTTTACAGCCATTCATAGCTTTGCCCTCTTTTGTATTGCCATCGCAAAAGTCGTCTGTTGAGGCAATTTTGTTGTTAAATGTTGAGGCAAATTTAAAAAAAAAAAATAATAATAATTAATAAATTTTTTTTACTCCAAGAAAGAACGAATATTGAGCTAGTAACAACACGTTTTTAAGAAATGCTGGGAAATTCTTGATGTGATGCAAAAAATTCATATTTTATTAAAAATTGTTGGCATTTTTATTCATATTATAAATTACTTATAAAAATGTAAATCACATTATTAATACAATAATAATTTCAAACTGCTTTGTGGTTCTTGTATTTCGCAAATGTTGTTACTTTGATGTATTTTTATTTTTAAAATGTTTACTAACTTTTTAACAACACACACATACATAATAAATAGCAAAATTTATAACATAGACTGCTATAATGCATTTACACTATAAACAGCATTAAAAATATGGAAGCATATGATAAATTTGATTTGAATAAATGCCACAAAAACAAACTTTTATAACGAAAATAGCATGCTGAGCTAATTTCAAAAATTCATGCAACAATTTCTACCAAAAAAAAAGTCATAACAAAAATTGAAAGTTTAAAACACTTTTGATACTCCTAATAAAAATTACAAAATAAAATTGTAATGATATAATAAAAGTAGAGAATTTTCATTAATTTGAATAATGATTGGATATTTTAGATAATTATATATATTTAATAAATAATTTAGAACAAAATTTTTTCAAATTAATATTGTTAGACAACAACGTGAATTGAAATTTAATTCTTTTACTGAATTTAACCTGATTTAGGAATATAGTAGATATAAAATTCAAGAAACATTAAAAAAAAAATTAAAAAAACTGTAACAGATGACAGAATATAAGGTCATGAAATTCAAAACATTAAATTTTTTCTGGTGAAAAATTTATATACTTTAGTTAAGTGTATATCCCTAGTACAAATTATACTCAAGTGCGTACAAGAATGTGGTATTTTACATACACTTATATAGTAATAGAAAAGAACTGCTCTTCTTTCTAAATATCCATGAACTTAACCAACATCTGTACAAAAATATAAATCAAAATTATAAGAAAAACCGAAGGCACTGAAAATTTTTAGCAGAAAATATATTTAAAAATTTGACATTAATTTAGTGACACATTTCAATACCTACTGTCTATTACAAATAATGCAATAAAAATAAATGAAGCTGAAAGAAAATTCATTATAAATTTTCTTTTAAAAGAAAATTTATAAATTGTATGCAGACATTTGAAAAAGAGGCTCTAAATTCAAATTTTGGGATGCTTGTGAAGTACAACTTCATTGGCACAGTATTTAATGCATGTGTTTAATCTTTTATCATTTTTTACATAATTTACAAATATATGTTGATATGTAAGACATTATACAGAAGTTAATGTGTAATAAGTAGAAGATATCGAGCCACTGTATTCACTTGAAAATAAACTTAATGAGGAAATTTATTTCATTGCTAGAAAAATATTTAACATTTTATCATAAACTTAAATAAAAATCAAAAATAAGCAATTTTTATAGAACATATAACTGAGGTTTCATAGTAATTTACTTCAATAACATTTTACTTTTAACGCATCTCAGTTAAATAATGCATATCAGTTTATATTTCATCTTCATCTAATCAGCCTATTTTAAACTATTCAACTCTTCAACAAAACAAAATGGAAAAATAATCTATCTACAATGCAAAAAGTTTCTATGAAGAACTTTAAAAAAAATTTATTCGAGAAATAGGGAAAAAGAAAATTTAAAACTTTTCAGAACACTTACAAATAATATTAAATGCATGACTTTTTATCTCTTACAATTAAATATTAACTTTTTTCCTACAGAGAATCCATATTTTAACATAAAAATCAAATAATTATATAATTTAACTGCAAAAATATATATCTGAATAATACTGCCACTAAAACCAACAAATGATTGCTATAAAAAGAGGTAATCGAAAATACACATAAAATAAATAAATTTGACTTAATTCATTTACCAAATTTCAACCATAAAAAATATTTTACAAATATTTTATAATACAAAATATAAAAAAAAAGTTGTTTTTGACTACTGAAAGAATAACATTCACTTCACATGTACCAAGAAATTGAGCAAAGACACGCCACTTCTTCATACAACAATAACAACAACAATGAATTTACATTAAACACATCATGAGGATATTCACATTCTCTCTTTCCTGTACACGAACGCACTTTAGAGTGTAGAGTAGTACACTTCACTTTTTAGTAATATCACTTGGGTTTATTTTTTTATGCAAAAAGGGAAACACTAAATATAGCCAGAGCTCTAATATCCCAAATAATATAGACTATGCATTAAAACAAAGGCAAGCTTTTTTTTCTTTGTGTAGTCACAAGAATAATACATTTGATCCTGTACAGTGAATGATCAATGGCGATCAAAAATTGCGATTGAATGAAGCTTCTGAGCCAGGCGTGCCTGGAGTGTGGGGGGATTCTCCACCCGTGGATAAAAAGTCTTGAAGATAAGCAGAAGTGCCATAAAAACGCTCTTGTTCTTCACGCTGGTGGATGAATTCCTCTTCTAGTCTCTGTATAACAAAAATAATAATGAATGAAACATTAAAAATGCCTTTTACAAAATAGGTATACAAAGTATGACTATTAGGATACTATATTATAAAAGAAATTTTCCTCGCAAACTCTGTATCACCTCCATCATAATTAATTTAAACTTTAAAGAACAGAAAAAGTGAGTTCAGAGGTTTCAATAGCTGAAAAAGAAATTTCAAAAGATCGAAATGCAAAAAATTATTGGAAGAGAATAATCATAAATGATCGTCTCCTAAATGATCATCTCCTAATTTGTTTTCATTTTTATATTTCGAAAATCTTTACTTTTAAATGACTTATTATTAACTTTAAATTACTTATAGAGGTGAAGAGAATTTGCAATGAAAAGTTTTTTCCATGGTATAGCATCCACTTAACTTACAGGGCAGATCTAATAATTCCTAAAAACATAATGTGAATTACATACTCATTTAATATGTTTTGAAGTAATCTCCATGTGTCGTAATCAGTGCTTGTATAATCAAGTGTTTTAGCAATAAATAAAAAAAATCTGTAATTGGATGCAAAAATTCTTTATAAGTCCTCGTTGGAAACACTCTTCATTTTTTTTTTTTTTTTTTTAAAAAAATAACATTTTTAAACCTGGTCCTTTTACAAAATTTTTCGGTTTCGGAGGTTGTGTAGATGAATCTTTCACCAAACTCTTCATATAAATTCTTTGTTTCTGAAACTATTGTGTTAAAGATGAATGTTGAAGACATTACGAATGTCAAAGAGGGTTTCAAGAGAGGACTTACATAATATTTTGAACTAGCATTTATAATTAAATTACCTACTAATGAAGAAAATTACACCTTTATTGTAACTTATTTAAGAAAAAACTTACTTCTTACATAAATCTAAATATTGGGTTTTTATATTGGGTGAGTATGAATTGATATTCGATTTTAAATACTAGAATACAAATTGCAATATTCAGTTTTTAAATTACGTAAATAAGAATCACAATGCATAATTTTTAGATTGTGTCAATACGAATCGTAATGAGTACCTTCGATATTTGATACAACAAAAATTAATTTTTGATATTGCAACTCGAATCGCAATATCGAATTTTAAAAATGTGCGAATACGAAACAAGATATTTGGTTTGAAAAACATGTAAATACAAATTGAGATGCAGAATTTTTAAATCAGACGAATATGAGTCGCAATGTGTAACTTTCAAATCAGGTAAATACAAAAATCGATATTTGACATCTAAATCGGGTGAAGAAGAATCGCGATATTAGCTAATTCCGACACTACTTCACAAATATTCAAAATTTTAAAAATCCACCAAATCAAAAGATTCACACATGTAAATGTCTCAGTATTGGGATTTATGAAAAGTTTTGTATGATTCGAGGAATTTCGCAAACCAATGGTCTTTAGATATGTAGAGTTCTGCGATATTCACGAAAAAATCTCATGCCCAGCTTCTAGTTATTAGACCCGGAGAAACAATAAGACCCAGTATTCCAGGGAACACCCGGAATACAATACCCCTAAGAAATATGTAATTAACATACTAATGTAATAAAAATGCAGGATAGTTGAACTGAAAAACTCTTATACAGAGAAAAATTTGTTCAAAGTTCTCTTGATTCTATTTTGCATTTAAAATTAAAAGTTTAAAGTACATAAATATCACCATGACAAATTATTCAACAGAAACTTGACATAATACATGATAACAATAAAATTCTTATAAATATATAATTAATTTACCTGCTTGCGAGGTTTCAAATTTGCTTTCCATTCCTTAAGTTCAGCTGAATGTTCTTCTTCCAACTGTTTTAGCTTTAAAGTCTCATGTTCCATGAGCTGTTTTCTTTTTTCATTCTGAAAATTCATTATATTGTAAGACACAAGTGTACATAATTTAATTTTCTCAGTGAAAAAAAAAAAAAAAATTTATAAAATTCAGCAAGAAAAAATACTTAAAATGAGTGTTTGTTTGATAGTCATCTTCCAATCTGTGACGGGATTAATCAATCTTAGAAGAAATCAACACAAAGTCATACAATACATCGACGTACAAAGCTTAGAAGTTTGAATATAAAAAAATAAAAGCATCTTGTAACAACTAGATTTTCTTTCTTTTATTTAACGAACATTCTGCCACGCCAAAGTTTAGGAAATGACAAAACGTGCATTTAAGAAGGTTCCTCCCAACCAGTATTTATGAAATGTGCTTACACAAAATCAATAATGTACTACAACTGTGTAATTTTCAAATAAAAACTCTCACTGCACAGTTTTTCAGTAATGGCTCTGTAAACAGCAGTACCATTTTAAAGTGGATTACAAACTACAAAAAAGTTTATCCAAGGTACCACTTTTACAACTACAGCTGAAATTGTTTGAAAGTTTATATTTTTGATCCAGATTTCAGTAGGCATTTTAAAAATGTTTTTTTTTCCCATTTAAATTTCATTTTAAAACCTTTCCATTGAAATATTTTATAGTAGAAAGGCATCAGAAATTTTCTAGAAAATAACTGTACTACCTTAAAACAAATTAGAAAAATTCACAGTATAATTTCAAACAAAATATTTGACGGCATAAGACATGCTTAACAGTCATTTTAGATATAAAATACATGAACTTCATAAAATTAAAAATAATTAATTCTAAATTCTTTTTAATATATTTTATTTTACTATTTATTTCCTTATTAATTTTTTTTCTTTGTTACAAAACTACAATGCCAATTTTATGATGTTTTAATAGTTAATACAGATAATAAAGACCAAATCCTAACTTAAGGCTTCACACTTCACATGGATTGAAGTCCAAATATTAGAACTTGTAATGGTAAAATAAATATAATGCAGGTGTTACCTGCATCTGCTCCAGTTCTTTTACTGTGGAATCTGCATGAGCCCTCAGTTCTTCCAGCTGCTTTTTGTGCTTTGATTCTTGGCGTATCTGTTCGGCCTTGTAACGACGTTTTTCCCCATCTTGAAACTTAAAGTGAGAAAGTAACACTTTTATACCACTCATTAAATATGATATGGCTTAAAATATCATTACATGTTATTCTTTTTGATGCACATGTAATAATTTTTGACAAGAACATTAAAGATGAAGATAATTAAATTAATAGTAAATTATAGCTGGTAAACAAATTTATTGTAAAAATAATATTTACCTCAGTAACTTTGATATACATAGTTTTAAATTTAAACTACTAAAAAAAAAATTTTTTAAAAAATGGAAAGAATTAAACATTGAAACAATACTGTATGTTTAAAAGAGATTTGGTCTTAAAAACTTAATATTTTTTCTTTGGACTTCAATGTTACCCAGCACAAGACTTAAAAAGTAGAATTTGTAAGAACTACATAAAGGATAATAACTATCAAAAAGCAAAAAGGAATATAAACATTGAAAATGTTAATACTTTTCATATTAAATTTCAGACATTAATACAAGCTTCATTTTTTAACAAAGAAATACCAGGTTTTTCAAAGACACTGTAATTAAATAATAATTTTTTATGTATGTATTTTACTTGAATATTAAACACTACAATTTTAGGTTTATAATTGGATTCATAGTATCGTGAGCAAATTGCTGCAAGTCTCTTTCATACTATAAAATCCTGAAAAATTTTCGTACAAAAAATTCATATAAGAAGCAGTACAGCCAAAAGATAAAAATCTGTCATTGAAATGTATAGCATTTAATAAGACAGATTTAAAAAAAAAAAGTTACAGAACCTATTTCATAGCTGCCAACTCTTCCGGTTTTCCCGGAAGATTTTATCTTCATATTTAAAGTACTAGCGAAATTCATGTTATTTCACTAAACTTTTTAAATTATAATAATAATTTTAAATCAATTTGACCACCACTACATATAAATAATTACAACAAATATATAAAAGCATATTATTCCTTACGATAGCGAATTTGAACCTGATTAAAATATAAATATATTTTTGAAGATAGTTTTTCGGTAATTGTTTTACTACCACTTGGAAAACCCATTCTCAAAAAGAAGGAATGTTGGCAGGTGTGATATTTGAATTCAGTGCAATTTAGAAAAATACTTTAAGATTAACCCAAGCAACACTAGATTTAAAATATAAAAGGGAATAATACTCTGCGAATCTTGTCTCTTTCATCCTCGTGAGACTCAGACATATTAGCATAGCTGATGCGCAAACTCTCTCGGAACATAAGCTCCCTCGTTTTCATTTCTGATCTCATCCTTTTTGGCCACTGTCTTTTCTCTAAAGCTTGCTGCTTTAACACTTCTTCTTCCTTGGCATCATTCATTCTTCTAACTTGTTCCAGTTCCTGAATATATCAAATTTAAGAAGAATATTAATAATAATATTAGTAATATTAAGAATTAAAAAAATAATAAGGCAAATTATGAAAGAAAAAAAAAGAGGCATGGGAACCTTACTGTGTAATAATAAATACTATAGAAATTTTATTGAAAAAAAATTACACCTTAGTATCCCCCCCCCCCCCAAGTTAGTCTTTTCCTGCACCTGTCACTGAAATATTTTACTGACTTCTCGAAAGGTAGATTTAGTCATTTAGCTTCCCTTATTTTAAAATTTATAAATATTTTACACAAGTATATTAAATATATAATAAATACAGGGTATTTGCTAAATCTAGAGTTTTTAAATCCATGACTTTCTATAACTTACACGGGTAAATACATTATTAGCACAGGTCTATCTAAGTTTTTTTTAGAGTTATCTATTTCGTGAAATTTAAAAATTTTATTAAAAAATCAACACAAAATATGCTAAAGTAAGAAAATATTTTCAAAAATTGTTATTACAAATAAAAATTATTTATGACTGTCAAATTTCTCTATATTTTTCCCCATATATTCAAAAATAATTTTGCTAGTGCATAATCTTAGGCTTAAAATTGTACCCAAATTTAAAAATCCATAAAAATCATTGTATATAGTTAAATTTCAACTTGAATTTAATAAAAACATGCATTTAGCAGTATTAGCACTAAAAGTTATTTTCATTATAAGAACATTTTCAACTAGGTCATACAAAAAAAAGTTTCACAAAGAAAAAAAAATGCTTCATAAAAAATAAAGGTCTGATAAAATTAATTTACAATAGTGTTCAAGATAATGTTCGGATGTTTAAAATAATGTTCGAATTTTGACTACCTGTAAAGTTTATAGAGGGCTTGTTGTTTCATTTTAAAAAACTCAGCGAAAAAAAAAACCGCTTTGTAAGCGACCATTTAGGCTTAACACATTGCACTATCTGACCTTTTCTAAAAAGACAGCTGTCAGAAAAGTTCTTGTTCATAGATTCCAATGAAAACAGGGTTTGCATGAGAACTTGCTTTTTCTAAATGTATTTTGTGAAACTACCGTTTTTCCTAAAATTAAATTTGTAAAGGTACTGCCAAACTGAAGTAAATTTACCCTGGACAGACGCCTGATTATTCCATAAAGTCGAAATGAGTAGAACTCTCTTTCTTAAAAACTGTACTGTTTTATCTGAGCAATACTTCGCACACTTTTTAATAAGACAAACTAAACACAAACAATAAAAAAGGACTAAACTATTAAACTGGAAGAAAAAAATAGCAATTAACAGTAACAAACATACAAGTTAGAACATGGATTTAAAAATATTTAATGCCTTTTAAGGTCAATTCCAGGGATTATGTTAATTTAATTTCAAAGAAACAAAAACTAAATATATATATATATATATATATATATATATATATATATATATATATATATATATATATATATATATATATATATATATATATATTGATCAAAAATTGAAATCATTTCAAAGATTAAACAAAAATATCAGTTTCAATATAAATTCATTCTTAAAATTAGGTTTTACTTAAATTTTATATATTTATTAGATAATATTTTTTGCTTCAATATAACAAATATAATTTTAATAGAACTAAATACAAAATCAGGAGGCAAATAACATAGAACGCCGCATGTGAATGCAAATTACAATGAAGGATTTTAAAATCGTGTGACATTATAAAGGGCTCCAATAACAAAACATAATGAAAAGGGAATTTCCATGAATTTTATCCCTTAAAATACTTATCCCTGAAAATCATAATTTTCAATGACTTTCCAGGTGAAAATAAAGCTAAAAATACTTTCAGTAGATATCTTATTAATTGATAGAAATTAACCAAAATCGAGCATCTGAAAATACTACTGAATTTGTACTAATGATTTTAAAAAATAAATTGAACTTCTTAGATCAAATTCTAATTAATACTTTTACTATGATTCTTAAGGTATTTTCATTAATTTTGTGACATTTTCCCGATTCTTATAGATTGTGCAAAATTCCCTCTTCCTGGATACCAAATTAATTTTTCTTGTATGAAAACTTTTTACTTTTCTAAAACAATAAATTAATATCATCAGTTATAAAACTTAATAAGCTTTTATTTTGGCAATTAAGTTGAAATAGTCTTATCTCAACTTTTCACTATTTAAACAAAGCATTTTTTTTTCAAGACACAGGAGCCTTAATATTATATTATAGCTTTGCAATACACATTTGAAACAAGGCTGAAAATGCATCTCTCACCTTCTCATGTCGTACTAACATTTGATGCCTTTGCAAGAAAAATAAATCTTTTAATTGCCGTTTTGCTAACTGATGTTTCTCATGCAGATGGCGCTCTTCTAATTCCCATATAGCAGCCTCTCGAGCTAAAGGAAATAAGAATTTTTTATAAATTAAATGAGACAGTCTTTAATCCATATTACTAAGCAAATTTAAACACATTTTGAAGTAAAAAAAAAGTTTTGCAAATATATTATGACCATTTTTTTTTCTATTTGCTGAAATAACCTTTATGGGAAACCTCTTGTACTCCTATAAAGATAATTTATAAAATATTTTAACACTTAGTTTTCGAAAATTCTAAAATATAAAAACCACCAAATGAGAGAACAATAATTGAGAGACGTTCACTAAAATTTTTCCTATAATTTCTCAGATTTCTAAAACCACTAGTAATGAATGGTAATAAAAAAATTACTTTAAATTAATTGTTTGGTTGTACTCCCATAGCAGTCAGTACCTACCTCATCCCATCATATATAAATGACATTAACTATTAAATTTCACTGCTGCATTAAGAACCTTACTAAGAAAAAGTTGTTCACTACAAAGAGGAAACATTACAATGCTCAATTAAACCAATTCGAAAAGCTAGGAAGAGAATCTTTATCCTTGTTGTAATTAACATCTTACTGTTTTCAAAAATCTGTTACAGAAAATTAAAACAAGTAAAGGCGTAAATCATCTCACCTCGTAAAAGCTGTTGCTTTTGTTGAAGAAACTGCCTTTCCAGCAATGCAATCTTTTCTTTATGTGTATCACCTAACCTTTTTACAGCCAAATCATGATTTTCATTCAAACGTTCAATAAATACCCGTTCCTGAAAAAGTAAATACATTTCTATAAGTTAAACTTCAAATGGAAAATCACAACAAAATTTTACTTATCCAAAAAAGAAATGTTTTTGAAGAATTAAAAAGTATCTAAAAATAACAAAATCAATATTACATTATTTTACATTACTTTTTTAATGCAAAAAGGTAGCTCCTTTACTAGGTATTTATAGTTTTTTGAAATACTTTTTCTGGAACTAATATGTAAGTTTAAAGTTAATTTTTGGAAATTAAAGATATTTATATTATTCTCAGAACTATAAGCAAAACAAATCACAGTTATATGATTTAAAAGGAATATAAAAACCCTGACTATGGGTATTTATCCCAAGCTAGGGTAATTACCCATTTGTAAATACCCTAACCACTGGTTATTTACCCAACTCACACCCATAGAAATATTTTAATATTTTCAATTAACTGTTGTACACTGAAATATGTGTTTCATTCAATTAATACATTTATTACTATATAGAAACCATAACTGTAAGGGACATAGCAACACAGATTTAATCACTCTCCCCGAAAATAAATATTAGCCCAAGAAAAGTATTGATTTTCCAATGACATTAAAATAGTTTTTATACATTTCAAATAAGTGCAGCTTGGTAGCAAACCAGACAAAAAAGATTTTTAGAGTTAGCAAAAACTAGTTAGTAAGGAAACACCCAAATTTAAAAAAGAAAAGTAAAAATGCAGAAGGAAAAAAAAAAACTTACTCTTTCTACATGATCCAATTCCATTTGTTCTCGTCTTACTCTTAATACATCTTTTCTTTTATCTTTTGGGAGAGCTTCAATTTCTTGCTTTAAAAACTTGAATTCATTTTTTAAACTTTCTCGGAAGTTTTTGAGCTCACGTTCCTATTTAAATAAAATAAAATCATTATACTATATAATCAAGTAATCATTTTACAAAAAAAAAAAAATCAAAAATAAAACAGGTATCTTATTTTAATACAAACATTTATAACTGGAAAGTATTGTATATGTCTTTTATTGCAAGTTAAAATTACGGCAAAGCTGGTAAAATTTTAAGGGTAAGCAAAATCTTCATTTTAAATCTACATAGTGAACATATCTGGTGGTCCCATCCAAACTGCTGTTTAATTAATTTTATTCCAGGCACTTATAGTGATCAGTTAAGGAATTGGCAGCTCATACACAGCAGATTCAAATTTTCTTTCTGCAGGCATATAAAAAAATTTTTAAGAATTATCGTAACACTTTTTTATTAATGAGATATGTTTAAAAGTATATAATTATGACTTATGCAGTATTGCATACTCTAGAAGAGTGTTAAAAATGAGTCATTTTGCTGGAATGGATACAAAACAAGTCAAAATGGGGAAGTGATTAGTTACACTGAAATTCCAAGGCAAAAAACTTTCAATGGCAAGATAACCACTTTATTTCATGGATACTATTTTGAATGTTACCTGATGAAAATTTCCATTTCAGAAAGATATTCACAGTAAGGAAGCTCTGTTGTAAAAAGAATTTACATTTTTAGTTAACAATTTATAATGCAAAGTATGCATCCTCTTCAAAATTACTATAACAATATACATAAAAAAAATTTGTCAAAGAATTTGGGTATTGTAAGTAAACCATCGTTTACAGAAGGTTCAATAAAGCGGTGTCTGAATGTATTTTTCAAATTTCAAATTTGCCTTTTGCGAAAACATAACATGTTAAAAAAAGGAAATAATATCAACTGTGCCCACAAATATGTTTAAAAAATTATTTTTTACCTTTAGTGAAAATTTCTTCAGATCATTTACAACAGGACTATTGAAAAAACTATTAGCACCATTTAAAATGTCCCCATAAAATAGTAAATATTACTTTCCCTGTATCTTTTCTTTCACTTCCTTTTTTATTTATTTTTTTCCCCTCCTTCCTTAACCCTTTCGCGACGGGAAGTGTGGAAGCGCGCTTTCTGCTGAGGCCGGTAGTCTCTCTCGCATGAGTCTCTCCAGGGTCTATGAAATTACCGAAATATCAATGTGTTGTTTAATGCTGTTCTGTAGAATATTTAAATGACACATGCTTTACATATATTTCTATGGATACTTTATTTACTTAAGTTACTTCTTGTTCAAATATATATTTTACACATTTTATATATATATGTACTTATCATTTGATAACATTTAACAAATCTGAAAACTAAATATATGACTTAAAGTTCTTTTTTCGTATGAAAAATTTTAAAACAGGGATCTACAAGATCTAACTATCCACTAAAAACTAAACTGAAAATCGAAAGTAGCGAAAAAAAACTCCCCTGCTTATTGTGAACAAATACCACGTGCGAATTTAAAGAGCCATCATAAAACATTCCTTCCCCCTAAAAACCATGTGAAAGTACTCTCATCTTGAGTAGACGGTCAAACCTACATGTATCTGAAACCATATGGACATACAATGCCATCTTCTGGAAGAAATTTTATTTTTTTAAATGCTCCGAAACGCTGGCACAAATAAGTGATGGTGGGGGGTGAACGAGAAAATGCTCTGGTACGCGGGTGTGTCGGCCGGGAAATGAGCTCGTTTCTTGCTGGCACGTATATGTGACAGTCGTTGCGAAAGGGTTAACAGTGATTTTCAGTTCAATTTTTAAACTGACATTATTATTACAATCAATAAGTACTGAGTGAAACATAAAAGGGAAGAAAAAAAAATAGAAATGTTAAATTCAGCTGTCTTTTTCATAAAAAAAGGCTTCTGTGGTGTTTTTAATATGTATGCATACCCTTGATAGAAAATGCCATCTCTAAATCTAATCAATTGTCAATCTTGCAAATTGTTTCTTACTTAAAAAAATGTAATAATTTTTCCATTTGTGGTGAAAATTACACAATAGTACCAGGGAACAATCATAAAATTTGTAATAAAATTTTAAATTGATAAGCTCACCTGATCTGACCGAATTTTCTTGGAAGCAAACTTTAAATCCAAGTCTTGTTGCTGCTCTGCTTTTTCAACTAATTGCTTTTGCTGCCGATTCAAAGCTTCTAGATCATTATCATAATTTTTTACAAGAATCTAAAATTTAAAAAAAAAAAAAGATATTTGTCTTTCTAGAAAACCTTTTTAATGATAGAAAAATAATCTGTGATTTATGAGAATCAATTATAATAAGACTAACAATGCAGTTGATTAATTAAAGTAAACACAAACAAAAGAAAAATAAATCTTCAATCATCAAGCTCATAAATACGTTTATTTTAAATACAATTTAAAAGCTGTTATAGTATTTTCTTTTTTCCTTGAAATAATAGTGTTCAGAAATTATTCAACCAATTTTGCTCAAAATCTGGATTTAGTCATTAATTTCAGATTACAATTTGTACACCTCAAAACACAAGAATTTTTTGATTATTATAATAAAGAAATTTTAAAAAACTTTAGTTTGAGTCAAATTATTTTTAGATGAATTATTGTTTATCTGCAAAAAATCTTCAGTTTGTTTAGAAGTTTTTGGTATATGGCAAAACATTAAAAAAAAAGAGAAATTTACATACAACGGAAATTTATATAAATTTACATATATTTACACATTCTTGACTAAGTTATTGTTACCATTTTTCCCAGATTGCATCAACCATCATGTTTTGAGATTCAAAAATCTGAATCAGGCAGTTTTCATCATCGTCTGCTTTTGATTTTGCAATCTAAAATATTTTCCGCATAAATAAATCGGCACAGTTAAAGATTAGACTTATGAACCATAGAGATCTCAGTATGTTAATAATCCAATCACTAGATCAAAAGTTATCCAATTGTTTATTTTGTGAACTGAACATTTTGTGAACATTAACTATAATCTTCATATGAGAAAGACAAGTTTTAATAATGAGAAATGACACTGCATAGTATATGGTTTCCCTTAAAGGGTATTGAAGACTGCTAAAAGGGTAATATGAAGTAAATAGGAAATCCGGAACATTTATGGCTTTTAAGAGACTAATAATTTAAAGTGGAAATCATTCAGTTTTCATGAATTGAAAATTTTTATGATTTTAAAATTTTAAAAAAATATTTAAATTTTTAACTGAGCATCATAGACAGTATTAAATAAGTAACTAAAATTAAAAGCAATTCATAGTCCACAGTGTGAACTATTATTTAAGCAACTATTTCAGTTTGTTATTTTACCCACAAATATTTGCCAACTTACAAAATAAATTTATCCATATTCACTTAAAGATAGGTTTCACTTAGCACTAGGTTCCCTAGACAACAGTTCAACATTCGAAAATGATGCATATTTTATTTATTTTTCTCGTTGACAGTGCAATATAATTGTTTGAATTTCAATTAAACAATATAAGTTACTTAAAAAAAATTTTCTTTTGGATGTAAGCAGTGGCCATTACATTAATCAGAATATTAATAACCAGGGTTCTTGCTAAATTATTTCAACAAAAAAAATTAGGACTTTTTCAGCACTTTTTCAAGATTAAAAAAAAATAATTAGCATTTGATGTAAAGTAAAAATAACATAATTAATCTTGTGAGGATTGTCTGAAGAACAAAGCCAGTCTTTGAATTTTTCGTCCATAATGTGTTAAAAACACATTTCCCCATTATTTACAAAGCAAATGTAAAAAAAAATATTAATAAATAATGGCAAATAAATACAGAGAAGGCCGATATTAATAAGAGGAGTTACGATGAATCAAACTACACGGAACGACAATTGACTACACGGATGACCTTCGACCTTAGCCGTGGACGATAAAGAATTGCATTCCATTCCCCATGCAGATTTTACCCGGTTTCTCAATCCCTTCCACAAGAATTGAATGCAACGTCACATCTTCTACAGCAGGGTTTCTTAACCTGTGGTTCATGAACCATGAGTTATATTTTGGGGGTCCGCTGACTACTCCTGATTTTTAAAACGTTTGGAAGCCTACCCATTGCTTGTAAAGCGAGTTATGGCAGCTATAATTCCATTTGCTACAGTGTATATTCGCGAAGCGGGATTTTCCACAATTGTGACAATAAAAACATAACATCGAAATCGATTGAATGTTGAACATGATATGCCCGCTTGCTTTGTTGAAAACCATCCCCCAATTCAATTTGTTAAGTAAGGAAAAGCAGCAGCAACCTTCACATTAAAAATTTTAAAAATTTTGTGTACTATTAAAATAGGGATTTCTAATAAAATTAAATGTTTTCTAATAATTGACGTTTTTTGCAATTATTTTTTTCACAGGGGGGTGGTCCGTGACTTCTTAAAAATTTTTAAAAGAGGTCCATTATATCAAAAAGGTTAAGGAACACTGCTCTACAGGATTAGCAACAATCCGAAAATGGCGCGAAACCAATCGCTCAAAAAAATTTACGAAACGATGAAATAAAAAATAATGAGCACTTTTTTAGGACAACATGAACCCTGATAAAACAGAAAAACAAATATTGAAAGAATTAAATAAGTTGAAAGGAAAAAATTTCCTTTCTCAAGAAGTTTGAAAATGTGAAGGGTGATAAAAAAAAATTTTTTTTTGTTGAAAAGTTTGTAAATAGGGAGAAGAGACAAAATTAATATATTAGAAAGCAATTGAATAAAATTGAGCAAAACAATTAGAAAGAAATAAAAAATTCTTAAATGTGTACCATCATTTCTTGATCAAATTTCTTTTCCTGCTGCTCTCTATTGAATTGGGCCTTTAGAGCTAAATCTTGGAATTGCTTAGTCTCTTGCTTTTGTAGCATTTTTAGTTCTCTAAGCTCTTGCTTCCTAAAATAAATGAAAAACAAATGTATATGTATTTCAATTTTCTAAAAAAAAATATGTAATGAACATTAATTTTAATCGTAATTAATTTTGATTATTTGTTTTTTTAAATGGCATAAATTTCAGTTTTATGTTTAACAGATCAATTATTAACAATCTTTTAAAGTAAAACCAAGAAATGCTAAATACATATTTCCTGATGCACAATATAACACAACATGTTTACACCAAAGCATAACCAAATACAAAACTGTAAAAAGTGAAACACTATTTTTTTTTTAAAAAAAAGACATGCTTAATTTTTAAAAACATTTTTCTCTAGATTAAACTATGTAATATAACAATTGAAAAAAAACTTATGCTGTATTAAAAAACAGTTAAAAAATATTGCAAGTATCTATGTTCTGTTGCAATTTAGATTATGGGTGTTGAAGTAGAAAAGAAAGTAGAGAAGAGGAGCAGAGAAGTGTTATAAGTTATTTAACAAAGATCATTTAATTATTCAATTTAGATCAATGTTATATTTCATTATTAATTTATGCAAAGACAAACACAAAATTATTACTAGCTGACTTTATTAAAAACTGTATTTTGTAACATACAACAGTTAAAAAGTTACACAAAAGATGAAATGAGACAGTTTGGAGACCCCTTTGATTAGAAAAACTTAAAATTAAGTGGATGACTTAAAAACTTGTTTAAGTTGATTGATAAGCTGTAAAAGAAGTAGAACTGAAAAATAATATTTGTTAATAATTAAACAAGTTCTTGCTTAGTTTAAATTTTTTCACATTCTAAATTTTTTCAGTTTCACACTAAAGATAAACAATTTCATAAATATAAGAACTAGCAGTGAAAATTTTCAAGATTTTTGAGATTTATATTAACTAGTTACTAATTTTGACATTTTTTTTTTGTTCTAAAACTTGCAACAGAATATAGAATAGAAATGCCAGGGACAAAACTTTTTAATGGAAGTTATCATTCAACAATCTTTTAAGCACAGATATAAAGATTGGTTAACAGGAACAAGAAGTGATCATGCATAAAATTTCCTTGCATTCTTGTTTGTGATAAAGTAATTGATTAATAGCAAATTAACTCACAGCATGCAAGTTACAAAGAGAATAGAAAATATATAACCATATTCTTATTTCCCAGTTTTCCGGTACAAGAGCGGGGTTAATCCTATGAAAGCATGAAAAAGCAGCACATTCACTTTAGATAAAGCAATCTGCACACAATTTTAAAGACAAGCTATAAAACATAGTATTTTATTAAACATTAATAAACAATACTGCTTTAAATACCTGAGAATATGGTCTTCTTTTATCGTTTGTTCATCATCCTCATAAATGATTTTACTCGTTGTCGTAGTAACCACAACCCCATCCACCATAAATTTTCTAGTCTTTTTCAATGTTTTTGGCCTAGAGGGTTTTTGTTTCCCAGCGACTCCATTGATTTTACGATTTGTCTGATGATTGGAATTACTAGAATATTCCTAGATAGAAATATTTTTTTCAGTACATTGGTAAACATTTCAGCAAACAATCATAAAAACATTTGATTATTTCAACTTCATTAAAGCATAAAAAGTTTTGGGTGAAGGAAAATAGTTAAAGAAGCAAAATTTATTCAAACTTAAGTAATCAGCTTTGTCTCAAATCTAATTCCAGTACTAATAAATTCTCACAACAAAGAAATGACTGGTCACACAACTTTTTCGTTTATGTTTTGTCTTGGTATTGAAGACTATAAAATATGAAGATCATAGAAAATTGGGAACATTAATGACTTTTAAGAGACTTATAATTTAAAAAAGAAATTCATAAATTTAAAAATTTCACGATATTGTAATTTTGAAAAATTATTTAAATTTTTAACATCAAAAATAAGTAACTAAGAAGCCTAAACTTGGTTGTGACCAACCACACTCTTAAACAGTAAATTAGTAATCAAGTTTACCTTTTCTCTGAACTACTTATTTGCAACTACTTCATTTTGTTCTTAACCATGAGCTAAGCGTTTGTTGTAAAATGTTATTTCTTAAGAAGTTAATGCAAACAATACAGGGGAAGAACATTTCCAGAGCCCAATCTTATTAGTTAAAAAATTTGCCTTCTAAATAATAACAGTCAAATGTTCGCTTAAGAGAATGCTTTGAAAGTACCTATCAGGGGTCTGTCTAGGTCTTTCTGAGAGATACCTTAGTGAAAATTTAGACGTAATTTGTGAAAATTAAAAATTATAACAAAAAATCAACACAAAAATGTGGTAAAAATATGGATTTATCGTTTCTTACGAGATACAAATATAAAATTTTAAGGAAAAGTATTTTCTGAAACTACTGTTTTTCCTAAAGTTGAAATTGTGAAAGTACAGCTAAACTGTAGTAAATTTGGTCCGGACAAACCCCTGCCTATATTTATTTAAATTTATTTTAGATTATTTTTTGTTTCTTCACTGAAGTAAAATGATATGGATGTGTTATATATACATTACTATCAAACCTCCCAATTTTTTAAAGACTACATTACATATGTGTTTGCATCCAACATGGTATTTTCTAAATTTTGTGCCTTGCTATTCAAAAAAAGCTGCGCATACTTGATATAAATAATACAATCTTTTCTAAAGCACTCATTAAAAGGGTATTTTTTACAATTAAAATGCCGCACTATCAATCAATTCACTTGGGAACACTATTGACTCAAATAAATTTGACTCGCTAAAATTACTTAATGGGTTGAACAAGCAAGTTAACGCTCCGAAGTTGAAATTCCCATACATAACACCATAGGCTTCAAATGTCTCGGCAATTCTAAGTTTACTTAATAGTTATTGCTAGATATTCCTACCTATTCCATATATGATTATATAATTAAAATGAAATGTTCAAAGGTACAGGAGAAAAGCTAATTAACTTGTAAACTCATTACTTTTACTTAAAAAGTAAACTTGCTTTGAGGCTTCTTTTTTTTTTACTTGCAATAACCATTTTGTGCTGCTTCAATGCATATTTCCCATTGCTATTATTTTGCATTCACTATTTCAAATAAACAATTTATAAAAATAGACTATAAACTGGTAACTCTTCTTTACCAGAAAATAGCATTTCTACAAAATAGAATTTTTGAAACAGATAAACATAAAAATAAAAATTTGTAATAAAAATATATATGCTAATAAATTAAACTTAAAAATAAAATTTAAAAGCAATTAAAGTAAACCTCAATACTTCCCATACATCCAAAAAAAAGTTCTAATTAGCAATATTTAGCTTTGTATATTTATTTACAATTCTTAAATTCTCCTTTGAATATCTTCTTTGACTTAATGTAAAACAAGGATAAAATCAAGAAGGTTTTGTGAAATAAGAATTTCATGCTAACTATTAGATAGAAATATTTTAAGACAGAGAATTTTGGTGGATAAATAATTAAAACTATTTTACACTAATAACTATGAATAAAAAACGACTGCAATATTTTCCATTTATAACGACATTAAATGGGCATGAATGAAAAATTATTTTATTATATTTTTGAACAGTAATAGTTTTTAAATTCATTTCTTAAAGATATAAATATTCTTAAATTTTAAAAATTGAGAGTTTTGAATAAGAAAAATTGAAAACTTCGGAATATTTAAAAGAGTAAAGCTTTAAATTGATTATTATAAATGAGATTTCATTGAAAAGCAGTGTACACTTATTTAAATATTTAAACAAGCAGTATACTGAGAAGGGAATTTCTGCTAAATCGAACCAAACCTACATTAAAAAGAATGGCCAAAAAAACAAAGGGTGGGGTAAAAATTCGTCAAAACTGTTAAAAGTTTTAGCTCCTTTAATTTTAAGAGTTAAAAAATGACAACTAGACTGAGAATTAGTGGCTGACTCATAGATGAAAGAATGCCGGTTCTACTCAGTTTAAATCAATTTTTATTTCTTAATGTTGAAAAATGTGTTGATTTTTTTTATTACAAATATATAAATTAAAAAACTATTTATTTATTTTAGTGAGAAACTGTTTTATTAACTAAAAAATTTTCATTTCATTACTTTTTTTTTCAATTAGAAAACATTTTTTTCTGAAAAATTTACTTACTAACTTAAAAATTTTTACACCCAAAAAATACTTTTAAAAGAATAAAATAATATTCTATATTCCATGTTCTTCACCAGGCTCTTTAAATTTGGTTTCATTTCAATAGCAATTTAACAGATATGTACAGCAAAAAATCTACAATAGGGATTTTTTTCAGATACTTCCATAATTTTAAGTGAAGAGAGAAACTGGCGAAATCCAGTAGAATTCAGAGCAATGTTAATGAGTTATCTTAGAGTACTGATACTTACAATTAACATACTTTGTACCATTGCTGATTAGAAACAAAGAAAGCACCTTTTAAATAGTCAAAATTATGAAAAACATAAGTATACCTTTTTCTTCCTTAATGTCGCTTGATTTTCTTCTTCGTGACTTCTATTTTCTTTATCACTACTTCCAACACTATCTAATGTTGAAACACTTTCAGAATCACTGGTAACTTTCTTTCCAATTGGACCTTTTCCATTCTCAGAGGGTAATTTGCAATCGTCAGAAGATACTGGGAAATTAGGAGAAGAGGCAGGCCGGGAGGGTGCAGGGGAATGCGGAGGAGAAGGATAAGCTGGATCTTTTTTAAGATTTACACTAACTCTAATTTTGGGCTTTTCTTCGGGGGAATTGCTCCTTAGGGAGTAATCACTAGGAAAAGACTTAATGTTTTCTTGACTAGAAACAGATCTACGTGTAGGAGAATCTGTCACAAAAGGTTTTGTTAGAGTTTTATTATCACTCATTTGAATAACAGGTCTACTGTCCTTAGTCCAATCTGTCCTAACGACTACAATATCTGATTTGGACAGAGTATGCGTGGAAGGGGTTTGGAGGACAACAACTTCCTCGTTTTCAGTAGGTAAAGAGTCTACATCAGTTGAGGTAGTAGTTGTCCCTTCGACACAAACCGAAGAGTCTTTGACTTCTTCAATATCACCGATAGTAACAATTGATATATGACTGGAATCCAAAGAAGAAAGGGAATTGTTACTTTTTGTCCGACTACATTCTTCTACAATACTATGACTGGATGATATGGTAACTTCTGGACTATCAGGAGTTAGAGTTTTCGGTAGAGTGTTCACAGACCTATAAAAGTTATTTGATTCATAAATACACTTAAAAGTTCACTATACAATTCAATTATAGAATGTGTAGTATAAAAACAGCTAATTCATTTTAAAGAAAAAAAGAATTGGTACTGAAAAAAACGGGGGAATTTAATTATGGGTGTCTTTTTATTGGATTTTAGAACGGTTCCTTTTAAATGAAAAATACCAACAAAAAAAACTCCGATCTTCCAACACCTTGCTAAAAAAAAAAAAAAAAACTTATTATATAAATAAACTGCACAATTAAACCGTAAAATGATTTGTTTTTTTTTTTTAAATCATAGAACTAGTAATATCAGAACCACTATTTTTCCTGAAAATTTTAAAAGACAAAAGCTGAAAAGAAATTTTTTTGTAAAATGAGATTGAACAAAATAAAATGCAAGAAAATGGGACAACATTTTAAAACTCTTTAAAATGCTACTGATTTAAGAATTAGAAATGTTTAACCCTTTGCTTATGTTGTACCATGTTTTCATTATGTGTGGTTCACATGTTGAAACAGCCGTAAGCAAAAGGAAACTAATGATTATATAATTAAAACTATTTAAAACGGAAAAGATTTTTTAAAGTTAAGTAAAATTTGAATAATGATGACTAGTAACATCCTGCTAATTAATATTACTAAGATGGATTACACTTTTACAGTTTTTACAATGTTTTGAAAAAATGTATAAAAATGAAAAGATAAAAAACAACATGTGTTAACAACATCTATGAAAAAAAAGTATTAACAAAATAAAATGACAGAAAAACTGTGCATTTTTTTATTTTTTTTTTTATGAAAAACTGTACAAAGTTTAATTCATAGTGAAAAAATGTTTTAGTTATTAAAAGAATTAGTTTTCACAAAAGAAAAAAAAATATTTTTAGGTTTTTCAAAGATATGTTTAGGTTTAATGAAGAATTTTAAAAATTTAATTTATTATCATATACTAAACTCAGTGGGGCGACAGCCCAAGGCCTACTGGGTTCACCCAGGACCAACAACTATTTTCTAAATACAAGTTTAGAGAATGCACTTTAGTATATTTAATTAGAAATAGAATTTAATTTATTCTAATTAAACATAATATAAATTTTTTACCTATACTTCAGTTTCTTTTGCATCTTTAATTACAAAACATATATACTCTTAAAACTTAGTGCAAATGAAATTATCCACAAGAAAAGTTGTAAAGATCTCAATGTAAAAAGAGATACCTTTACCATTATTAAATCTGAAAAAACTGATTTAGCCAAAATGCTGTTTATCAATATAATTTATAGCAAATTACATTTCTAGTGCATACAAATTGAACAACCTACTACACTTTTATGATTCAACTAAATATTTATCCCATATATTGTTATTCACTACATGGATCTTTGAAAAAATATATTTGGAGTACTTTCAGATCGGAAAAAAATTTTAGTTCCTTATAATTTAATGAAAATAAATTTTTATAACTGATTGATATTGTAAAAACATTTCTTGTTATGCATTTAACAAAACAAGACTATTGCTTATCAATAGTGTTTAAAAAACATTACCACACCAAAAGCTTAAAAACTATTGGTGCAACAAAAATATAAATAAATATATACACACACAGCTATATATATACATAGTATTGTGTGTTAGTCACGGTTTCAAGTTTAACGCAGTAGAACAAAATGTAAATTTGCTTTTCATCACCACTTCGCAAAATAAAACAAATTTTAAATAACTTTAAGTAGATATTACTTAAGCTTTTTTAAGAAAAAATTTTTAAATTCTAAAACTAAGATTCTTTATCCTCATCCAAGATAATACCAATTAACAAAGTCACCATTGTTTAAATATGCAACATTTCTTTTTTACAAATCAATATTAGAAATTAATATAGAATATACGAATGCGAATTATTAAAAAGAAATGTACAATCTATATCTCCCAGATCATAAAGTAAAGTGATTTTTGACGATCTTATATAAGATTTACAACACGCTAAAATCAATACAACATGCAACTTAGAGAAGACCAGCTGAAACAAGGAAACCATTATCAGTACAGAAATCCCCTCTTCAACTATCAACTCATTCTTTCGAGGCAACTCCCCTTGGGTCCTCCTCTCTTCCTTGACCTTGGGTTCAGGAGCAGATGTCCCAGTTTCGTGGCCAGTCAAATGCGTATTTAGTAACCAAGCAAACTTAGTACTCATTTTATAGACTAAGAGAAAGGGTGAAAAGCTGGCAAAGACAAGGCCCCATCCCAGAATAGAACCTAGGGCTTGTGGCTTGGAAGGGCCAGGTGCTACAGGTTAGCCACCGGGTGTCTTTTTTATCACATACACAAAAAAGAAATCCTCTCATAACTGAATAAATCTTACCAATTAGAAGAAACATTGCGAGATGAAGCATCAACTTCTTCTCGAACTTCCTTCCAAACACCAGGGGAAGGAAGCGTTTCATCATCAGTTGAAGAACTTGTTTTTTCATTTGCACAATCTACAAAAACACCAGTGAAAATTTAAGAATTTAGTTCTCATTTTTTAACATGATGCACACACATGTATTTATTTTTATGTTTAATTAAGAAAGAGATATTCCAAAATTTTTGTGAAAGGTCTTTTTCCATGAAGCAGGAAAACTCTACTCATAATTTTGTGATTTTTTTAAAACACAGACCCGATTTTTTCTTTTTTAATTACACAAACCAGTAGCTAATTCAAATTTTTTGTGAAAGGTCTGTAATCTAGAAAGGTCTTTATTTGTGAAAAATCTATTCATAATTTTGTAAATAAGTTAAAATCCAAAATTTTTTTAGGAAAAAATACACAAAAAACATGTTTTTCAAGGAGTTTTTGTTTAAAAATTAAGAATTAATGATGCTATAAAAGAGTTTTTTAATTTAAATAACAGCTTTTGTAATAAAAGTTTTGCAAAGGGTCAATTTTAACGATAAACTACTCTATGAAGAGTTCTTTTTCAAGATAAAAAATTTTATAAAGGGTCCATAACATATTTTAAAGGTACATTAACAATTTCTCCTAAAATGACACATCTATAAATTGCAACAAAAGTAGATATATTTATTTTGCACCCAAAATATAAATCAGTGAGATATTAACTAAATTAAAAAAAAATTTTAGCCAAATTCAATAAAGGTAATTATCAGAGATACTTCGAAAGTCTTAATCAGAAAGGCATCAGTACATCATTAAAAAAGATAACTATAATCAATGTTTTCTGGATTTAACTGTATGAAATACAAAGTTAAGCAACTCAGTCTTATTAAATAATTGACAGAAAACAGTTCCCATAAATCACATGTAACCTGCAATAATAATAACTATTTTTAATATAAGTGTTACAAGAAATAATGTTTAAAAGTACTCACTTGATATAACAATAACTTTGCTTTCTGGAATCGCAGCCTCCGTCGATGATTGAATTTCAAGACAACTAATTGGCCTATTTCTAAATTTATCCTTAGGTGGCTCTGGAGCTAATGGTTTCCTAAAAATTCAACACATATATTTATATATAATAAATGAATTTGTGTTATCTAATTGGTAAAGACACTAATAACATTAATCTGTGTTTATCCAATTGATACAAAGCATTCACCTAGGGTAGAGTTAAAGAAGCAATTCATAATTTTTTAAAATAATAAATGTAACATTTAAACTTTTTAATAGTCACTAACATGTGCTTAATCAAAGTGCTAATGTTAATGGAATTGGGTAGTTTAAGAAGAGACATTTATAAAAATCACAATTTAAATAGAAGAGCTTAGAAGTGATAGTTCTAAGCTTCTCAATTTTGGCAAAGAACTAGATAAAATTTATCTGACTCTTATTTATCTTAAATTTTATTTTAACAATATTTTTAATATTATAATCAATCATAAAAATTTTCACTTAAAGAATATATTCCATATTACTTTCTTTTGACGCTTTCATTAAAAAAGAATAATCAATAAATAGACAACTTACATTGAAAAAAGATGCAACAAGGCATCTATCAAAAACATATCGATCAAAATAAATTAAGAAAACAATTTAATGAACACTAAAAAGAAGCTTCAGATTATTTTTACCATATACATTTACAAATTTACAGTAGACTACTTTTTACTGAAGAAATTTCTAACATTACAATTATGATTAAATGTTCTTTTTATCACATATTAAGAAAAATTAGTGTGGACAAAAGTAATTGAACAAAAGAATGAAATAAACTTTTACTTTTTTTTCAATCTTATATATATCCATTAAGAATAATTGTTTTTCCTCAGGAATCTAAAATTTTTCTGACTCTTCCAAGAAATTAAAAATTTCTATAGATTTTCAGTGATCTAAAAAATTTCTTTCGAAAGCACACAAGGATTGAGGGTAAGTACAGAACATTGCTTATTCTGCTTAGTCATTAAATAGAACAAGGTTTAATTTGGTTAAATAAATTAAAAATAAAAAAACAATCTATAGCTAAAATCCTGCCCTTTATTGTTTAAGAAAACTCCCTACTTTTGAAGGTACTGAATCTTTAAGTTATTTTGCTTTTTAAATACTAGAACATTAAAGTTAATAAAATCATTAATTATAAATCCTAATTTTAAGACTACCAATACTTTAATTTCCATAAATCTGGAAAAATTTACCCTTATTATTAAGAGATAATTTAATCGGAACAAAAAAAATCCATACCTATTTACAATTGTTGGATTGTCAAGCAATGATGGTGTACTTTGAGCTTTTTTCAAATTTTCTTTGGTTGTACTTGATACATCTTCTTTACTTTTAACTCTATTGAGTAAATTTTTATCAGCATCAAGCTTCGGAGCAACTGGTTTGGAATGATCAGAATGCCTTTTAATATCTTGCCTTGAAGCAGAAAGGCTTTTGTTGCTTTGAACAGACAATGATTTGCTTAATAAACCTAAAATAATTTTTAATTATAAAACATAAATGAAATTCAATTAATAATATTTGAAATATATAAAGAAATAAATTGCAGGGTGAAATTTAATTTATAATAACTTAGCTATAATGTATATGCAGCTGTAGTCTATACAATATATAGTTCAGTTTCACTCAAAAAATTCTCCATGAAATTTATTTTTCAGACATTTTACTCAAGAGTTTCCATACTTTTCGATTAAGGTTTGGAATTAATTACAAAGTTTGGAATTAATTAAACCTAGATTTGAAATCTTAAATAAGCTGGAATAATTACTTTCAAAACTAAAAACAAATAATTGCTAAACAAAATATAGCTTAAGCTTTTAAGTCACTTTAAATAAAGAAAAACTTTGATTAAAAAAAAAAATTTTTATTAATAGCTTCACACTTTTCCATTATATTAATAGCTTTCACATTATACTAATAGCTTCACATAAGGCCCCAACTTTACTGAATGGATAAATAATGATAGATATATTTATTTACTAATGATCCAGCAGACTCAAGCAAATATAGAGCTTAATGACAAAATCCATACTACACTATTTTTATTTCAAGAATAGTCTACACTCTTCAGTATCCCCCCCCCCCAATTATTGAGACCCTTGCATTGCAACGCCCAATACACAAAGTCCCGTTTGCTATTCTATAGACGTAATACCATTTAAACACCTATTAGAATGTCTGAACTAAACTATTCATACCAATATAGGGACTGATTTTTTCTCTTTTGATTTTAAGAATATCATGAAAAAAGTGCTGTAAAACGTTTTGAGCTTTCTAAATAAACACTATCCCATGGACAATAAATAGAAAAAGTTTACTATTTCTTTTGAGGTTACTGTTCAATATGGGTTATATATCTTGATTTTTCTATGAATAAAAGAAAAAAGACTGGTAAAACTACCAACTCTTATTCCATTAGTTCTTATTCCTCTAGTCCTTGGCATTATCTATGGTGAAATATCGATTTATTTTGTTATCAAGAATTTAGAAGGATATATTCATTATTGAGAATTAAGAAGTAAATATCCCCTTTTCAGGGAATAGGAGTCTCTTGTATACATTGATAACCTTTGTAAATTTCATTTTGAAAATTTCAATACTTTTCGTTTAACCAGGTCTAGAAAAATTCAAATATTTTCTTTTCAATTTCCTTTTAATTTCATTTATTTTATTTTACTCTGTTTAATTATTATATGTGAATAATAAATAAATAAAATAAAGTAAAAAAAATATGAAATAGAGTAAATAAATAAAATAGTTAGTGAACGGCAAAATTTTTTAGCAACTTTTTGCTTGTGCAAAGCTAACCTAAAAGTACCAAAGATTCAATAAGTTTACAAATCAAATTTTTTCTTGTCTGAAAACTATCTTCACTTTTCATGAATTGTTGTAATAGGTAGTTTATCCTTGAGATGAAAACAAGTGGTATTCCCATTCCTACTTTCTTTTTTTTTTTACTATTACTATTTTGGTTCAACTTCTTAGTTTACTGGACATGTGTTATTAAGTGAAAATGGCTGCTCATAATAAGCATAACATATATTTAGAATTAGATTGGTAGTGGATTGCGTCAAAATTAATCCACCATTTTAAGAAAATATTTGATATAGTTTTGAGTACTCCCGTTATAGCAAATTTACATTATAACGCCCACAGTTCTTTAAACTACAGGGGTCGTTTTATCGAGCGTCGGCTATATAAATATTTACATATATATATGTACTCGACAATGAAATCAAACAATCTTATAAGTTACTGACTTGTCAGCCACTATAGAAACAGCAAACCCCATTTCCAATAGGAATTAATGAAAAAACTTATTTTTAAATGGAACATGAGAAAACTATTTATTCATTTTCTGAACTGTGCTTAAGCCTTGTATAATAACAGTTTAAATTATTGTTTTTTATTATCCATGTTGTTGACCTATGCAATAAGAAAAAAAAAACTAACAACCCATATTTATTTTGAAAGTTTAACTGTAGCAATCCGTATAACCGTAGCAACTGCTAAGGTGTAAGCCTTATGAGTTTTGGTGATTGCAGACAGTAAGTCTGCAATAAGTTAAAAACAAAAAATAAGTAAAATAAAGTAAAATAAGTTAAAAACAAAATAATAAGATACAATTATCCAGAGTTATTAATAAGAGAGAGCAAACTAAAACTAAGTTCATCAAATTATTATGTAATATTAGCTTCAAATTTTAATTCTTTGTAAAAATTATTACACAATAAATTAAGAATACTTTAGTTACTTCTCTAAAAATAAAGTGATTACAACATATAAAAAAACGCAGAAAAAAACTTGTAATCGTAATCAATAATAGAGTAATGAAAAAAAAAACTAAGAAATTACATTCCTGACCAAAGTAAATCTGAAATAAAGCACATACTTTCTCGTTTAGAGCTAGAAGTATCCGAAGTATCGCTTATATTGGAACTACTGTCACCTATTTCACTATTTACACTCATGTGGGAAGATGATAAACCAGAAGGAACCTAAACATTAGAGAGAATTATTATCAACTATATGTACACATTTTTGTTATGATAAGACATGATAATACAATGACATTTTTGTTATGATAAAATGAATATTTATAAATCATACTTCTTGATAATCATCTTCCTCTGTAACTTCTTCAAACACTTCTGCTTTATGTTCACTAATCAATTCTCTCAAAGGTCTGTTATCCAAAGCTGAAGCAATAAAGGGGTGCTAAAAAATAAAATTTAAGTCTGTCATTGTATGTAACATTAGTACTTTAGATAAAATGTCACTCAGAACTTTCACAAAACTAAATAATTTTTGCCCTTAATTTTGTTTAAAGAAAATAATAATAATTATTAACATAAGTAAAAGCAGCATTTTTTTATTCTAAATAACAAAATTTAAAAAATACCAGACATAAAACGAAATAACAAAAACAACACATTCTATTCTTAAAATTCCACTCTTAATATAAGGCCCAGTTCTGAAGATAATGACTTTTTGAAACCTTTTATAAAGAGTTAAACTAAAAAAATATTCTCAACTAAGTTCCTCTAAGAGATTTTTAAAATTTATCATTTGTTTTGTTTTAGCAAAATAGGAAGAATAAATCTGCCCTTACTTACTTATAAGTGATTGTAGTAAAGGTGCTGTTAAAAATACTTTTTCAGTTACATTATTAATTTTTTTTAGCACATTATTCAAACACAGGGAAAAGTAATATTAACAGGTAATAATTCTAAAAAAAACATCAAGAATTTCATTCAATAATTAAATAATTATTTACTGAAAGAAATTAAAGTACTTCAAAGTTATTTCAAATGTGAAGAAAAAAAAACTTAGATAAACGAAAACCAATTTAAATGAATTTTAAAAAAACTTGATAACTTTAAATCTTTTGTTATCAAAGTCAAATTTTGTTATCATATTAAAGCCAAATCACAACAAGATAAGAAAATAAAAAGTAGAAACTTTATAAAAATCTAAACAAATATAAATTATTTACCTCAAGTAATTCTTTAGCACTGCTCCTTTTTTGAGGATCTTTAATTAAGCATTTAGTAAGAAAATCATTAAACTGCTTAGACCTAAGAAAATATAAATAAGTTTCAAAAATAAAATTAACCACAAAATAAGTACATAATAATAAAAACAGGTTTTAAATTTTATAAACTATAAACAATTTCAAAAAATCAAAAATAATATATTTTTTTTTTTAAATATAAATGATGAACCAAACACCAAATATACCATTTTGATGGCTGAGTAAGAGTTGGTGGATCTTGCTTCTGAATTTTAAGCAGCACACGCATAGGTGTCATTTCATGGTTAGGTGGATCCATTTCAGCAAGTTCAATCAGAGTTATACCCAAACTCCAAATATCAGCCTTATAGTCATAAGGGTTATCTCTAAAGGTTTCACAGAGAACAACTTCAGGAGCCATCCTGTTGGTGAACAAAAACAATAGATTCTATAGTGGGGAAAAATAGATTTAACAGAACAATTATAACCAGAACAATTAACAACAAATAATCCGGGTTTCCCTACCGCGTTATCAAATATTTTATCATACTGCTTAGAATGATAATATTTTTGCTCTGTCAGAAACAATAAAAGAAAGTACAGAAATAAACAGGAGTTTGCTAGTGTCACTGTGTTAGTTAGGAGTTTGCTAGTGTTAAATGTGAGTAACATGCCAACCAATAGCTAACCGCCATGTGTTTTTTCCTTACTTACATATACAGAGCTGGAAGTCCATAATACAAAAATTAAAGACTAAATTGCCTCTAAACCCACCCTAAATTTTTCAAAAATTCGAAAAACATTTTAATGCATTTTTCGAATCTTTGTACCCTTCTTAATGTCTGTCAAAAACGATTTCTCGGTACCTAACTTTGTTTGGAAGTTATACCGGAAAATAGAGACTCGTCGCTAAGCAGGTAGAAAGGCCCGTTCGGCCGGATTAGGAGGGGCGACATTCTTTTTGTGTCTCATCCATTCCGCTGATTGTATATAGAAACTTATTGTAGGCATTTCCTTTATCGACCATTATATATATGAAATTAAACGTTTTCCCCTAACATAAGTTAATACTTTAAACGTGTTTTTATCAAAACGATGTTTTTTGACCTGGCCCAACGTTTTTATCATGATCTATACAACGAAATAAACTGTTCTTCATTTTAAATCGCGTAAAAATATATTCTTTAGAAAGTAGCATAGGATTTTGATATTTTAATATTTCGATTTTATGTTAGTATTTTAATGAATATTTTTTTTAAAGAAAAACTTAACTTTTTTTTAAAGTAGGTAATTTTGTGAATATCAAAAAACCGCTATGCTACTTTTTAGATAATATCTTTATGTTTCAGAAAATCTAAACAAAATCGTTTTCCTATGTTTCAGGACTTCTAAATCCATGAGGCCAGTGAGGTGCTACTTTTTGATGACCAGCCACACACGGAGCTGCCACCAACTTATTTTTTATTATTTTGTAAAAGCAAAATTTTTAAAATAGACTTAAATTGTAGGTAAATAACATTTTAAAAAACAAGGAGTTTCTGCATTGTCTCTATTACTTAAAAAAAATTCAAGAAAAACGTTAATATTTTACCATTTCAGGGTGGGGGTCCCCCCTTAATCACAATTTCAGGATGGGAGAAATTTGTACGATACCAACATTGATCCCCAGATATACAATTGGCAATAGTTATAGTAGTTCCTGCACTCAAGTGAAAAAAGAAACATTTAAAAAAACTCAGAAAATTAAGTTATAAAAAAATTTCTTTTTTGTTCTTTTTGTTTACAGAAAAAGAGGAGAAAATAGTCTAAATTGGAAAATCGTTAAGTAATATACGGATATATGAGGATTCTCTAGTGAAAAACAGTTGAGTATGATACAGTGATGAGATAGGAGTAGAGAGATAAGAGCTTTTTATATATTTCTCCCAAATAGAATGCTTTTATGCCATTAAATCAAGGATAACTATCTCTAACACTGGGAGCAAATAAATATCATACAGCGCTATGAAAACTTTATAGTTCATTTTGCTATTTACTTTTTTTCATGGCATAAAACACAATTTTTGAACTTTAAATTCCTTCAATTCTTTTTTAGATAAATAATCTTTATTCTTCCTGTTAAAAAAATTTGGAAAAATCACAAAAATTTCCAGACATTTATTGAAGTGTTTAATAATTAAGGAACACTTTCTTTTTTTTTTAAAGGAAATTAAGGAATTTAAGGACAACTTTGAGCCCTGCTATAAGATGTAAGAACAGAAGGTGCTCATTTTCTCAACAACAGATGAGCACCTTTAAAGTACTTTTTAAGCACCCAAAAAATATTTTAAAGCTTTATATACGTTAACAAAATGGAAAATAATTTTCAAAGACTATACATGATCATGATAAAATAACTAGTTTCTAACAAAGAACTCTTATCTTGATTATATTAGCAATCATAAAAAGATCGAAAGATTTTTCAGCTCGATTTCAGAGGGTGGAAAATGAAGTCGGAAATTACTCTAATAGATATAATAGTTGAAATTGAAAACACAAAAAGTGAAAGACTGGTAAAAATCATAAAAAAGTGGAAATTCGTAGAGGATACTCATCCCTGACAATGGTAATGATATTGAAGTAAATTTCCTTGAACCTATTAAATACAGCTATGATAATAAAATATAGCAATTTCAAAGCTTGGTATTGTTTGTAGAAAGAAACAAAAATTACTTCCATGGTACAATCAAAAATAGTTATACATTTCATGCTTAATAAAGCACTGGTTACTTAAATATAATAAATAATAATAAACGTTCTTACCAATAAGGAGTTCCAATAAATGAGTCCCTCCTTTGAAGTGTATGCTTGTTTTTAGCAGACACACCAAAATCAGCTAAAATTTAAAAAAATTTAAAAAAATTGATATCTAAATGATAAACTATTTAAATATACAACATTTGTAAATACAGTAAAAAATTTCTTATTAATCATAATTATTAAACATGAGAGAAGAAAACTAATTCTACTAATGTGCAATAAAACTGATAAAAAAAGAAAACAATTTAATTTATGCAAATAAGACTGAGAAATTTGATACAATATATTAGCACATGTCAGTACCTTAAACAGGATATGACACACTTCATATATTTGAAATTGCAATATTTTATTCTTATGAACTGAAATAGATTTTTTTTAGACTAGTGACATTTTCATACTTTTCTTTACAGAAAAAAATATTAATAAATATTCATAAAATTTTAAAAATAATAATAATAATAAGAGTACAATAAAAACACTGGTACTCAAAATTGTTTTAATTGGGAATTAAAATAGAGTAGAATAGAACAAACCTTTATAGTAAAATTTCTAAATCTTTTGTAGTTTCTTAAAGCTCAAAATAGCATTAAGAAAATTTCCCAAGTTCTGAAATTTTCTGGTATAACAGTAACAGTTTTTTAAAAAAATCATGCTAAATTTTAATTAGTTATTAATCTGAAGAGTCAAAAAAAAAGTAAAAAATAAATAAATAAATGTGTGAAAAAACATTTAATAAAAAATAGTACGTACACCAGAGATTTCCTGAAGACAAAATAGGGCAGAGCGTTTTTTCAAAAGCAAGGGCACTTTCCCTTTTAAAGGGCACCAATATTGCTAAATATATTAATTATATCTAGCTAGATAAGTGCTCTTCAAAACAGAATTAAAAATACTCAAATAAATATAAGAAATAATAGTATTTTATAATGACAGTCTAAAAATAATTTCTACTAATTATGGTAATATCTGAAGTCTCTGGCTCCTGCCATGTTACCTTTTTCTTAAAATAAATAAAAGAGCAATTTTTTTCTAAATAGAGGAACAACATTTTCACAAAAAGGGGAAGGAGCATAAAGGGTGGGCCACCCTTCTAAAAATCAGTTAGAAAGAATACTCATACACAACAGTTATTTATAAAAATGTCAAATCGAAACACTTAAAATTTAAGACATTAACAGCGAAAAATGGTATTTAAAATTAGGTATGTGACGAATATTCAGCCCTTTCGCCAATTTTCAGCAAAGTATTATTTGTAAAATTATTTTCAAAGTTTTTTTGGGGGGAAGGGGGGAATTTTATTAGATTTAAAAAAGAATAATCTAAAATCGTTTTTTTTTATTATGCATTATTATAAATAGTTTTTACGCATAATTGATAAGCTCTAAAACTTGCTAATTTATGTTCTGAAAGTCACATTGAAAACAAAATTTGAAGAATTTAAACTAGTTTACTTTATAATAAACCATGAGTATTTTAATGTTTACTTTCTTTTTTTATTATTATATCAAGCAACACTTCACGTTTTAAAAATTGAGAACTTTTTTTAGTGTCAATTTTGCTTGTTTTTCTGTTTTAACAAAAGTAAAGCATGTTAACGAAGCATTTCTAATAAACTCCATTCTTTTATTGTCACTTTTTTCTTGTATGGTAAGGCAGATAACTAGTAACATAGAAAACTGAGATTCTTAACATATTTCAAAACTAAGAACAATTTTTTCTTCTTCTCTTTCTCTTTTGGTTTCTTTTTTTTTTAATTAACTTTCATTTTTATCAGCGCTTTTATTAGGACAACATTTTTTAAAGACCGTTTCTTATGAGCGCTATGCTTTTATAGTTAATTTCTTTTCCGAAAAATATGGCAGTGTGAAAAAGTTAAATTAATACTTTTAGCGTTAAACCTTTTGTTTGAAATTAATGATGTTTGTTTTGGTTTCCATCTAGCTTCTTTTTCTAAAAGACTTATGTTTTTTATAGACAATTTTATTATGATGTGTCCATTAAGAGGGTTCCTATTAGACTTTAATCTTCACTTTTACTTGAAGATGCAGATTGAAAATTTTCGTTCAAAAACTATTTTTTCTGTTGAGTTTTAGCATATAATCTTTGTTTTTTTATAGACGTTTTTAGCGCAGTATTTTTAAGTGTTTCTCATTGGCATCTTTTTTTTTAAGTTTTATGGATAAATTTTCTTTTTGCAGAAACTATCATTTTCTAGCATTAAAGTTTGTTTTAAGAATTAAAAGGATATTTTTTTCTATTTCTTTTCAACTCTTTTCTCTTTTTTTACTAGCTGTTAGTGAGTGTTTTTTATCTTAAATATTTCTAATTGTTATCTTACATTTATCTACATTTCTATTAAAGTCTTTTTCCCATTACCACATACCAATAATACAGCTAAGTATTTCTTACTTTTCAATTATGACTAAACTTACTTCTAAATAAAAATGATATTTATTAATGATTTTTGTAAAAAACAATGTTGCTATTCCTTCGCCGGATATTCAGTATTCAGTCAAATCACTATTCGTTACATTCCTATTTAAAATGTTAATTCTCAATAAGAATGCAAATACCTAATTTAACCCCTCCATCCATAGTTAGGAGGATATTTCCAGCTTTCAAATCCCTATGGATGATTTTGTTTTCATGTAAAAATTGGAGACCCTGGCAGACTTCATGGCACAGATACCGAATTTGGGGTTCAGACAAAGGCTTTTCCAGATCCACCATTATAGTATCTACAGCACCACCTTCACAAAATTCAATTAATATCTAAAAAAGAAAATAAATCATTAAGGGATAAAACATTCAAAAGAAGTACGTAATACAAAAATTAGCATTCTTCAGAAGCAAATTAGTATCAGAAAATTTAAAAATACGATTCCAGATTAGTCTTGTTGATTACAGATATATATATTTAAGTCAGTTTTACATCAAAAAACTGCTTAGATAATACATATACAAGCACAGAAATATATGCTTGTATATGAAATAAAATCAAAATGGAGTTTAACAAAAATTAGAACACTTCAGTGATTTCTGAAGAAATTTTGTCACAAAGGTTAAAAATTAGTTGCAAGAAATTGAGATTTTGAATTCACAGAAATTGAGATTTAAATTGAGATTTTGAATTCACAGAAAGATTTTTATTTTATCTAAGCCAACAATATAAGCCATGAATTTACACTATAATGAACAGTTTATAATATAAAATACAATACTATTCTTAAAATTTAAACATTACATAAATTTAGCTTATAAAATTAAAAACAAAAATAATGAATTTTACACTTAATATTTTTATAACAGTTTGTAAACATCAAATAAAGCATTGATAAAATTTTAAAATCAGTTTTAGATTTAAATCACAACCTTCAGGGAGGGGAATTAACTTAAACTAGAATTTATACCAGTGATTCTATCTAGGGCCGGCCCATGCCGATTTTCAAGTGTAAGCAAAAATATTTTTGATGCCCCCCTACATTAGTGATAATAAATATGTACAGTATAAAATAAATTACATTCGTAACTTTAAAAATATGTCAAGGTCTACAGTGTTTTCACTACAGCGCGAGAACGCGAGAATCTCGCATATTTTTTTATATTCTCACATTAAAAAATGATTACCGCGAGAAATTCGCGCATTCTATAAAAAAATTTCAAAATTCGCGAATTTCTTGCATTTTGAAAACAATTTCTCATTTGCGCCATTTAGAATAAAATCCGTTTCACTTTTCTTCCTGGATCTTTTATTATTTTCAACATCTGCCCCATTATCTAGCTTCCCTATTTACCAGTATTGATCAGAACCTTTAAGAACAACAGAACACCATCCTTCCGAACCATGGAACCTCTTTCAGAACGCATTTCTCTGCAACCACGTGTTTACCGTAGGTAAGGTTTCTTCATGTAAGACGTTAAAAGTTTTTGCTCGTTAATGTAAGATGGACAAATACCTTATAAAGCCAATATCTTCTATTCCGAAACGGACAAATGAAAATGAAACAAATGTGGATAGAAGCGATCAAAACAAAACAAATACGCATTTGAGCAACCTAATGAGAATAGCTGATGAAAAAGTAGATGTAGAACATTTTCCATATGATGATGCAGCAAAAATATTCAATGCTTTAAAAATTAGAAGATGTTAAAAATGCATCATAATTAAAGAAATTTTTTTTTTTCAAGTCTCTTTGCGTTTTTTTTTTTTTTTTTTTTTTTTTTTTGAAATCTCACTTAACTTTTTGAAATCTCACCCTGTTTTTGAGAAAGGGTGAGAAATTCTCACCCATTTTTTTTCTGAGATGAAAACACTGGTCTACATTTTTTTATACTACTTACATAATGTACTTTTATTTAAATTCAATAGAGCGAGAAAAAAATGCCCTAACCTAAGTAATTTCGGAAGAGCAATAAAAGTATTATATATCCATATTATATTTACATTTTCATCTACTTATCATTTATGTCAGGCATTCATAAATGAAATGAAAGTATTGTTTACATTCAGTTATAAATCTTACCTTTTTATATATGCTTCATTTTTTAACATGCCAAAATACAAATCATGATCAAAATATTGCAAAAAATTCAAAATTGCAATAATCAGAAGTATAATAATACATATAACATTATTAAATTCAAATTAGCACAAGCTTGAGGTATTTTTACTATGTAATTTTATCCAGATATATACCTATAGTCCGTTCAACGAGAACTGAGAGTGGAAGTAAACAAAAGGGTTGCTGTTTGATCGCCAACGTTTGCCACTTTAACGGTTTCTTCGCTGAATGGGCGATTTCATTTGAATCGACAGAGCTTTTGCTTTTATAGAAAAACGAAAACGATGTTTGGTTTTTGATACCTTAAAATTAGATAAGAAAGTGCAAAATTAAAATATTTTCATGAAAATACGTTTCTAAGTGTTTCAGTAAACACATAATTTTATTTTAAGAATAGTTTTAATATATATTTATATTTCTTTAAGTTTTAATTAAATTAGTTTTAATATATTTTGCATAAATATCTATGAAAAACATAACTTTTATAATTCCATCGTAAAAGTCGTATAGAATTGAAAGTTATGTTAAAAAATGTTAAGAAAATACTCTTTCATTTTCATAATTACAATTTTTTTAAAAATTTATTAGAAGTTAAATAATATTTAAAATAGTTTTATGTTTCACCGATTGATTTAAAAATATATTAGAAGGAACTGCATTTATTTGTATTTTTAAATTGTTAATTATCTTTATTTTTCTAAGGGAAGTATTACGAAAATAATTACACTAAAAGAAACTTGGAACTCTTTTATATGTCTCACAAAATCTTTTGTTAAGAAAAATATACCCACTTAACCTATAAAAAAAAGCAATTTGTAAACCTCGAATTCAATAGGTTTTTGAAAAAATAGAATCAAGTGTCAAAATTATTTAATTTTACGTAACATTTGAATTTCTGTACTTAATTAACAACTGTACCGATAACGAAAATAATTATATTAAACTACTCAGAAAAGAACAAAATTTTAAGAAATACTGTATTAATGATCACTTAATCATGGATACTAACGAATAATTATATCATTAAAAAGTAAAAATGAATCCTCGTCGTTTGAATTGATATTTATTTTGAATGCACTTCCGTTTTATAAATGTTCAATATTATTTCTTTCTCTGCTTTACTTATGTAAGATTTCTTCTGTCGTTTTTTAGGAGGACTTAAATCCATCGCTTTATTTTCCATATTACTCATGATACACTTACAAAAAGACACCACGGCGAAACAAACAACCTTCTAAAAATAAGAGTTTTTGCTTGTTTGATAGGCGCTATTTGTCATTATTCTGGCGCCAAGTAGACAGCTGTATTTCGCCAAATAGCACGCCGCTTTGTTTACTTTCGCTATCAGTTCTCGTTGAACAGACTATAATAAGAATATTATGCATGAATTTACAATTAAATATAAAGAAGTAGTAATTAAATATAACTTTTTACGAATAATCGTAGCAAACAATAACATTTCATAATTCTTGATAATTAAAGATAAAATACTTGACTTTAAGAATTATTGTTATTATAATCGTTAACAGTTATAGATAAACTTTCCAATAGGATTTAACAGTAAACGCAGCGATCCAGACCATCGCTATTTCGGATAACTGATTTTTCCGGTTTTCTGAATTGCTACAAAAAGCCGTTTTTGTTATTGTTAAACCCAATTAAAAAAATTTATTTATTTGGAAATAATCTTAAAAACAAGAAAAAATTATGAAGTAATACACTAATCATTATTCCCAAAATGATGGTAAGGTATCTTTCAAAAGAAAAATCCTAAAATCTTATGAGGAAAAAAAAAATTTTTTTTTTTTAAATGGCGGGAAAATGTATCAAATTTCGTTCTGGTTTCTTGGTTTTCCGGTTTTCTGATTTCCGGATTACGGATTCTGTACTGTATTAAAAATTATACATAAAAACTCAACACAAAACTCGAGATTCTTGAATAAAAAACAAATTCAATTCCTTCACCAATTCAACTTCAGAAAAAATGGATAATGGTAGTTTCATAAAATAATTTTAAAAAGGCGAATTCTAAGATTATCCTTCCCAACACTTAATTTTGCTCTTATATCTTCTTAAAAAATGATAAATCCCAGGTTAATTACACATTTTGATTTTAATTTGTAGTGATAATTTTGAAAATATTTTCTTTACTATATTTTTAGGTTAATTTTTTTAACAAAATTTTTACTTTTCACAAATCATGTCTAAATTTTCACAAAATAAGTATACCTCTTTAAAAAGCGTGGACAGACCCCCGCAATCAAATTACAACAACAACATATAATATAACAGCAGAAAACATATAATTACCCATAATTTAGCTTCATAAAAGTAAGCCTCTAACAATTCTACGATATTGTCGTGTTTGCATTCTGACAAAATATCAATCTCAACAGTAAAATCATCCAAGTCATCTTCCCCTTTCAATTCACATATCTTAGCCGCAGCTAACTTCCCATTCTCTCTATTTTGAGCCTAAAACAAATAAAGACACTATATTATTTATACATGCATTACCATCAGGGTGCAATTTTGCCAACAAGCAAGTAGCAAATTGGTAGTTAAAATATAAATAAATTTTTTTTTAAAAAATTTATTAAAAAAATGATACAGTCGAACTTGTTTATAACGAGCTCGGATTTAACGAGAACTCGGATTTACCAAGGGAAACGAGAATATTTGGTTGGCTCAATGTTCAGTCTATGGAACAGAAGTCGCTTTTAACGAGCAAGATCCGGTTTTAGCGAGCAATATTTTTCTGTCTTGCAATCTTTTTTCTCATCTTTCTAGTCTTTCTGTCTCATCTATTTTTCAAAATGATAAGAAATGCGCGAGAAATAAAAAAAAAAACCCGCGGACTGAAACTTAATTGCCCTTATCGCTCTAATTTAAAGCTTTATCGGTTGACGAAAAAGTAAAAAATTTACGGGAGTTGGATGACTGTGTTAAAAAAGTCGAAATCTGCAAAAGGTATGGATTGTTTTCATCTACTGTTTCCACACTGCTAAAAAACAAAGACAACTTAATGGATGCATACGACCAAAATAAAACAGACTGTAAACGACTGAAGAAGTGTTCGAAAAAGGATTTGGACGAAGCGTTATTGAAATGGATGAAGGTGCAACGTAGTGCTGATTTACCCGCGAGTGGACCAATTCTAAAAGTGCAAGCAGAAAAATTTGCTTAATAATTTGGATATTCTTAGTTTGTTGGGGGGAAGGGGTTAGTTGTCATTAAATTAAGAAAAGTGTTTAATTAAATTAATTAATGTAATTAAAGTAAGTAAGTATTAATTAAATTTTAAGTAAACTTAATCATTTTACCTCCCAAGCCCCCCCCCCCACTTTTATTTGCACGCCTGCTTTAAGGACCCGTTTATTACGAGCACTCGGATTTAACGAGTACATGTTACGGTCCCTTTGTGCTCGTTATATACGAGTTCGACTGTAAATGCTCACTACAGAAAAATGCAATAGAAAAAATTCTTAGATAACATCTAATAATCTACACTTTTTATTGTTTTTCCACAAAATTTCTTAAATTCTGATATTTTTAATATGATATTGTTACCGCACACTAATTTAAATTAAAGTTTTCACTTCTTTACGCTCTCGATTAACGACGATTCTGTTGTTAAACTTTATTTTTTCGACCCTTGTCCAATAGTTGTTAATTGTTTTGTTTGGTGATCCCTACATGATTTAACAAATTTGGTATTTTTAATAAAGATAATATTGTCAGGCGCAAAGTTCACATTTTCCCAGCAGCTATTTCGGCTACTTTTCTTGTTTTATAAAATTTTTACACGATCATCCAAATTCCGATATTGCTGGCCAGGTGGCCGAGCGGTTAGCGTGCCTGACTGCGAAGCCAATGTGTGCGGGTTCGAAACCCGCTCTGGGCATGGATGTTTCTCTCTGTGTTGTGTGAATGTGACCCATCCTATGAACAGGTATTTGTGGCGTGGGTAATATTGCTCGCCTCAGTGATTTAGGTTCACAGGTGCCCACTAGGTAACGCTAAATGAAAAACACTTCCACGGTAAAGAACGAAAGTTCAGTACCTGCTGTTAAGCCAAAAAAAATAAAAAAATTTAAACATTTCTGATATTTTAAACACAATGTTATTCTGTTCTGACGTGTGAATTTCAAATTTGAATAGGTAGTTATTTTTTACATACTCAATTTGCGATGATTCCAAGGAAGATGCCACTCTATTTTCAATCATTTTAACATGGTTTAATAAATTGATTTAGTTTTGACGTCTGCTAGCTGAGTGGTAGCGCTTTACGCTATCATGAGGCAGGTCCTTTGTTCGATCCTCAGACTGGCCAAGGTTGACGCAGCCTTTCAGTAAATCAATAAAAAGAGTACCAAGCATGCTTGGGAACTAAACAGTGTGGGTTCAATGTTGGGCTGACCAACAAAACGGAACATCAGCTCTTGCATCCCAGAGCCCAAAGGTAAAGGAAACTGAGGTGGGCACGGTAGGCCTTGGCCCTCTATGGACGGTCACGCCACTGAGTTTAGTTTCAATAAATTCAGAATTTTTAATATATTTTAAGACACAAATTTTGAATTTCAGTTATAGCCTATTGAAACGCTTTATTTTGACTATTCTATTATTCATCCAGTACATCATTTTACTACTATTTTCTTAACAGTTATTTTTCATTTCAACAATCTTTTTTACATAATTTTTCAAATAATTATATTTTTAATAAGTTATTACAATACATGAATTTCAAATTTGACTGATCCCTTTTTGACACGCTCAAATTGAATCTAAGCTGCCTTAAATCAACATCATTTTCTAATTGCTTTGTTTGTTTGTTTTTGCGCCAATTATTACAAATATTTTACTACCAGCTCAGCAATTTCCACAGTATGTTTAAAATCTGTATATTTTAAATACAATATTATTTCTACCAATATACTAGGAATTGAGCATTTGCATAATTAAAACTTTCACAAGAGTATAAATATTTAATATTTACAATACAGTAATCATTTTATTGCAATAAGTTACACAGCAATGATTATGTTGAATTTTCTACATCTCAAAATAAAATGTATCGATGTACTGCTTTAAAAAAATGCTGATAAAATCTTGATTTTACTAATAGTATTTTTCAGCACTATGATTTTGCAGTATAACAGATTTAACAACAACTCATTTGGTACATATTTTTACATTACTTCAAAGGAAAAATATACTGCTTGACAAAAAATACTATTCTGCTTAAAACAAAAAATTCAAAATAAAATAAAATTATATCCAAGAATTTTTGTTTATTCAGAAGGAACTGTATGGGAATTCATTTTTTTATTTTATTAAAGTATTAAAATATACAATTAAAATCACAATATTTTTTTGTTCATGTATACATATTTTGCTACAAGTATGTTAGTCTGAAAGCAATCGAAGTAAACAAACCCATTTGAATTTAAGAAGATTTGTGGTTATATAGTTAACATTTGGTTGTATAATTTACTGTTAAATTGTTGTTTTACATCTAATTAAGTCAATTACAGAAACCAAACTACATAAAAGTAAACAAAAAAAAATTGCATAGATCACCAAATTACACACAAATTAAAAAATTTAAGTATACAATGACTAGTTCTAAAATTTGTTTACTTTAAATGTGTTATAAGAGCCACAAATTTTTATTTAATAATAATTCTTTCCCTCAAACAATTCGTTATTGAAATGCAAGCAAACAAAACAGTTTTCAATTCAGGAAGAAAAAAATTGTGTTTCGAACTGAGTTTAGGGTAAAAAGTTAACGAGATAAAATAAATTTAAGACTTGTGCATCCCAAATATAACTAAGAATACACGGTAAACAAATATTGATCTTTGAAATGCATTACAGTTTATATGTGATCAAGTCTAGACAAAATCCTCAAACACAAAATTTTACTAGCACAAATTCTGCAGAGAGAACAGAATGTTTTCAACAATGAATTTTGATTGAATACCATAAGATTCTATGAACATCAAAACAGATTGCTTAATACATCATGGGAGGTTCAGTTAACATAATGTGAAATTAATAAAACCACAGATACTGTTAAAAACATACTAGAGATTCAATTAAATAGTACAAAGTATTTTATACAAAATATTACATTACCTTGTAAACTTTACCAAATGCTCCATCACCCAGCTCGCCAATAATTTCCCAATACAGCTCTGGATCATCATTGAATTTAATGTTATTGCACACTCTTCTTCTTTTAGCTTCAGAAGAAATATTTCCAGCAATGTGAAAAATTTTCTTAAAATTACTAAAGAAGGACATTTCCAACTGGCATTAGGAAAAGTTTGACCCTGGGCTTTTAAACTAATCCAGTAAAAACGTAAGTAATAAAAAAATCCACAATATCATACACTTTTATTCAGAAATATCAAAAAGCCATATCATCTACGACTTATAAAACGAATCGTTGTACGAATCTTCACATTAACTCCAAAATTTACTACCATCATTGCTCGTGGCGTAACCTTGAAAAGGAACTCAACTCAGAGGCGGAAAAGGCAATTTCATAGTACATAATTCATACAATATATGTTATTTCCAGTTGTTTTTATAAAACTTGTTCTATGTTCTGAGTCTCAAAACGGGAAAAAAACAAGAAAGGTATACAGTAAGGAGTTTCCTTAAAAAATTGTGTACGGTATTTCAAGAAGTAGGATTCATCGGTATACAATGATTATCATTAAGATAATTTGAAATCTTTAATTAAAAGAAAAAGCATACATCATTCTCCCATCTGACACCAAAGATCAGATGGAATGTTGTCCCGACGTCATATACACAACTATCGTGTCACTTTGAAGTTTACGACCTCGGGGCGAAAAACAAATATTGCCTTGTAGAAACCAATTTTAAGGGAAAATGTCACATCATATTAAGTACTAAGATCAAAAGACTTGATTAAAAATAACAGATATTTTTTTCAACATAGCCATAGAGAGGTGTGAGAGAAAGTTTCATCAACTTTGCACATTTTAATGTAATTTCAGACATCAGGAATCCGATTAGCGCAGGCGACTATTACTATTAGCATTGTTGCCATCACAAATCACTCAAAAGAAATTAATAAGAAAATACTGAAAATTGTAATATTAGCACATAAAGTACTTTTAAAAACAGTAAACCAATTATGATAATATTTTATGAACAGAAATTATAGTTTCGGAAATAATTGTTAGTTAAAATTTATTTAATTAAAATATTTCTCAGCCAACTTCCTGTGTGGCTACACAAAAAAGTTTGTTGATGTTTGCGTTGCGTCAAGCAGACAGCTGCAAATTCAAAAGTGAAAACATTAAAATAATTTTAATGTTTTTAATTCGTCTTTTTTAAACCAAAAAATTATTAAAGAAATTATTTTTATTTACCCGTGTAACTGTGATAAATTTTGTGTTATAACATGGATATTACGTCTCTTTTCAAAGCTTGTGTTAAAACACTGAGAACTAGAAATAAAGCTTTAGGAATAAATGAAAAAGACAAGAATAGTATATTAAAGAATAGTAAAACTAAATCTGATTTTACTATCAAAGGAAAAGAAGTGGTATGTATTAAGCTAAATTAACAAAATAAAAGTAAAATTTTTACAAAGCAAAATAAAAATTTATTTAAAGAGAGAGATAGTTTTTGATAAAAAAAAAAATACTTTATATTATGTTAGATAGATATAATACTATTTCAGAATTAATGGAAATATATATTCAAGTATAAAGTGCATGTTTATTCTTATTTAGTTATTCGTTTCAGAGATCCGTAAAAAAGCGTTCAACTGTTCTTTACTCCAGTGATGGTTAATTTATTGTCAATCTAATATTCTTTTTTAATAGTTTGTGTACTCCTTAATTGAATAACTATTATTATCCGTTTAGATTATATTTTATTTCTTTTTCTCGAAATCAACCTTCTTTATTTCAAAATTCTGATTCAAATATTTGTTTTTTTCACCTAATTTTTTTTTAATTAGTTCCCATTTATGTATTATCAGTGAGTTCTTGGTGTACCACTTACGGTAAATACATAATTTTTTGGGTACTACTGTATCAAAATGTATTTTAACCATAGCTTCTTCAAAAATGCATTTTGTTAATTATATTTCCCTGATTTGTACCCTATCATAGCTGCATGAATTTATTGTTCATTATAAATACATAAAATCGTGGCGAAAAGCCATGTAAAAATTTATTCAAACACCACTGAACACAAAACGCTGACTTCCCTGTTGAAACGCTGACTTCCCTGTTTGTAGTAAAACTTTTTTTAACTATGACAATCATTTTTTTTCCAAAAAGTTTGTAATTATACCTCGGATTTAAAAAAATATAAATATTTAATAACCTCAAATTTTAGGTACAAACCTATAGGCCATGACGCTAACATATTGACTATTGTTAGAACTCCAATTTTTTTAATAACTTAGTGGAAATTTTCTGCCACGATTCTATGAGGTTTTCCATTACATAAAGTATGTGATTATTTTCTATTATAGTGATCTCATTTTAATTAATTTTTTTTTTACCTTCTATGCTATATTTTTAAAATCTCCCTTTATTATTTACAAATATTTTTTTATTTATTATTCTTACAGGTAGGAACTATCACTAAAATGAAAGAATTTTTATTAGAACATAGGAAGGACTATATTACCATAAAGTAAGTATTTTTTTCTTTTTTACTGCTTGCTTTTATAAGATTTCTGGATTATTAATGATATATGATAATAATTAATAACTATAATCAAAAATATCAAGCATCTTTTGCAAGTGTTCATGTTAGCAATAAAAATAATTTTTCATTGCTTTTAATAATTAATTGAATATTTATATTGACTATTCCTTTTGTGTGTGCGAGAGCTAAATGTAATTTTTTTATTCATTGAAAAATTGTAATAATCATCGTGACAAAAATTATGAGTGAGAGTCATTACAGTTATTCTATAAGGTGTCATGCGGCCAGGATAGCCTGGTTGGTAGGGCGCTGGGCTCAAGTTCAAAAGTACGTGGGTTCGATCCCTGTCGGCCGAAGACTCCCCGTGTAGTAAAGTGACTGATGCATGTTAAATCTGTCGAGTCGCTAAAGTCCTCCATGTTCCCGTAACAAATCAATACCTCTGGGGGAACTGGATTGGAGATCGATCGTTCTCTGATACAGGTCAAAATTATGATCTGTGGATGTATAAATGGGTCTGCCCTATAAACGGGTGTGACGTATGGTGTAGCAGAAGTCGAATTCTTGACCATAGATGACGCCACTGGAAAACAAGAGCAATCGCACCCCCTCTGCCTAAACAGGCATACGTCAACAACAACAATAAGGTGACATAATTTCAACATAATTACCGAGTTAATTTAAAGATTTGTCGTACCACTTTATAAACTTTAAAAAGACTACCTGGAAAAAAATCAGGACTGCGTATGGAAAAAATATTCGTGCGACTTCATTGTCCCAAGAGCACCATCAGTCGAAATTCCTCTTCAAGTTCACTCCCAACCTAGATTTTCATTGCTATCACTGAGTGTGACCTCGTATTGTTATACCACACAAAATGCCAGGTGCGAAAAAACAGAGCCTTTTTTTCTAAACGGTTTCCTTCCATTTTTAACAAGGTGTAACAATACTACGTTTCAGATATTTTTTTTTCCATTTTTTAACCATTTTTTTGAACAGCCGACCCAATTTTGGGTTTACGACTACTAATGTTCAACTCCATAGTCTTGTAATTTTGAACCAATCCAGAAGACAAGGAAACTCCAGGATCAGTACCTCCAGAATGATTTGTTATGGGAAGACTTAGTGATTCGGCAGATTTAGCGTGTGTCAGTCACCATTTACTGCACGGGGAGTCTTCGGCAAGCGGGGATTGAACCCCCAACCTCTTGGACATGGGTCCGGTGCCCTACCAACCAGGCTATCCCGGCCCACGTATCATTGATAACTCCATCCTCCAAAAGGTCCACCAATGAAACTGTGGGACCAGACGAAGAGGCTTGCCTCCACTTTCCACAGGCACTGCGATAGTGCCAATTGCTTGATTATGGTCGAACGATAACAAATAGTGTATAGATGTTATTCGCGTTCGACTGTTACCTTATTTACCCTTATCGATGTTTAATTGTTTGGGGAAAACTAGATAGGAAATTTTTTTTCTGCCTCCCTTTTGTATGTAAATAACAACTTTTTCTATTGTTCGTTTTTGTTTCAGCCATATTTTGAATGGCGTACCAAATATGACAGACAGTGAGCGTGATAAAATTGATAGTGAGGCGCAAACCTTTATGCAGATGTGCCTAGAAGTTATTAAAACTCTAAGGACTGAAGGTATGTAAAAATTGATATTTTGAAAAACTCTACTTGTCCTAATATAATAATATTACATAAAAAAAAATATATTTTAAAGATCTTATAAAAATCAATAGTTATGACTGTTAAAAAAGAAGCACTTGACAAAACCAAGTAAATCTGCAGTATAATTGTTACCAATTAAGTGAATGAAAAATGATTAATCTAGTTGTATAACATAATATTTTTAAAAACAAAGCGATTTTTAAAAATCTGTAGCAATAATTGAATTTTTTTCTCAAATTTCAACAAAATTTCTATTGTTTTAAAATTTATTATTATTTTTTTATGTGTTATATGCTTTAATAATTTTTTTCAGTCAAAAAGACATATTCTCAACAACTAAAAGATCACCAAGATGCTGTTATTTTTTTAATTGATCAATACCTAAAAGGTATGTTTATTACTTTTCTATATAGATGTGTGGATATGTATAGATTCAAATACAACTATAAAGACAATTTGGCTTTATGTAAAAAAAATATCGTGTTTGTTTGCTTGCAATGTTAGGATTTCTGTTTAATTTGTTGAAGAACTACCAGACTATTATATCTTTGAAGAAACATTATTGTTCATATCACAAAATTATGATAGCATTTTAAATTTTGTTTCTAAATTGTAGAGAGTTAAACTTGATAATTTAAGCATTTAATTAGTTTTGTTCTATGTTAACATTTTTAATATATGTTAGGATTTTAGATTATATGCATCCACAAAAAATTATTTTTGTAAAATTGTGATTGTCTATGTCCAATGTCTATGATAGGATTTCTAATTGAAATTTACATTTCAGCTGTATGCAAAATCTATAGTGGGCAGAAAGCAATTAGAGTCAAACAAGCTATTGACAGGCAAAAAATGTAAATATAAGTTTTTTCTTTATTTCTGCTATTTATGTGCTAACAATATTAATTTTATAAATTTTATTTCAGCATCAAAGTTTGTAAGATAGTTCATGGAAATACTTCATTAAATTGAATATTTCTCAGATACACATATTAGTCATTTTTTAACATTGCTCCTTTGAATTTAAAAAGTGCTTAAAGGTGCTTATTTTCTATTTTTAAAAGCCCTTAAAGGTGCTTTTTTCAATGGGTGTTTTTAAAAGGTGCTTGATTTTCCCTTTTTCAAAATGGGATTTTTCCTTTCCTATATTGATTTTCGATCTGAATTATCAGGGATGAGATTCTTCGCGAATTTCCGCTTTTTCTCAGATTTTTCCATTTTTTTCCGCTAATTTCAGCTGAAATTTTTTTTTGCACAAGTTAAAATATTTCATGAGGAATTTAATTTTCCGCTGAGCGAAATTATTGAAGTCCTCATTCCTCCCCTGAAGTTTCTCTAAAAATCATTTCCTTGGGATAAAACTGGTTGACCTTTATACAGGGATGAGATTTTTTTCGCTTTTGTCTCTCGAATTTCAGCCTTTTTATCAAAAACTCAGATTCTCTAAAAGTTTTTTTTTTATTCATTTATAAATATCCCGTTTTTTTTTTAAAAAAAAATTCAGTCGTTGAAGTCAAATTATTATATTTATTTACGATTTTCAAAGAAAAACAGAAAATTCAAACTACGTCCTAGCTGCTAATCCTTCCGCATGTTTACTTATATAAGCTATTTTCTCCGATTTCATGCACAGAAAATAAGATTTTCCGTATTTTTTATCCATCAGCGGGATAGCTCGTATTTTCGTAATTTAGACGTCGCTGCTTCTTGTATTCTGGAGAGAAAGCGAAAAAAATAGAGGCAGATTTGTGGTGAAAATATTTATTTGCTCATTCAATTAATCTTGGAAATTTTTATTTATTGTGTAAACAAAAAACAATTCAAACAAGCCTTTTAGAAATCAGAAGTCCAGACTCTGCAAATATCTCGATTTTTATTCACGCGATTTTATTATCAAACATCGATTTTCGTATTTACCTGATTTAAAAGTTGAACGTTGCGATTCTTATTCAGGTCATTTAAATATTGTACATTGCAATTCTTATTTACGAGATTAAAAAACCAATATCGCGATTTGTATTTACGAGCTTTTAAAACCCTATGTAGCTACTCGAGCTTAAAATCCAATGTCGTGATTCGTTTTTGCGGTTGTAATATCGCGCGATTTTAAAATTATGCATCTTGATCTAAAAATTACGCATCATGATTTTTATTTTCGCATTTTTTAAATTCGATGTAGAGTTTCATATTCACGTGATTTAAAAGCCTCATATCGGGATTTATAATCACATAAATTACAAATTTAAACAAAAATTTGACAAAAAAAGTGCGATTTTTATATATATATATATATATAGATTCTTGGATTTCCTCTTTTTTACTTTCTGACTACTCTCATCCCTGAATTATGCAAAAAAACACAGTTCTCATTCAACGTTTTTACAATTAATTCAATCCCAATCTATTCTGACTTATTGTCAATCCGTAGCTTATGAAAACGCTATTCGTTTTAACATGATTCAATATTTCATGAATTTTGACAATTGTTAAAAACAATGCCAAAATGTTTTTTTTTTCTTGAGACATGATGGTTAAAACGACATGAAACCGTTAATTGTCAAAAACTTTCCAACCTTGCCTAATTAATGATATTTTTTTAAAGTGCTTAAAAATATTTTTTGAGTGCTTTAAAAGTGCTTAAAAGGTGTTTATTTTTTGTTAAATAATTTGGCTATGCACCCTGTTTTTTCTAAGAGGCTAGCCTCACATTCGAGGGGATGGACAAAGTTCATAAAATTTAAACAATTTGTAAGAAGGAAAAGACCAGCAAGAAGTGTGATATAGTACATTTTACTCAAAGTAAAAACATTTAAAATCAATAGATAAAATATTTTTAGATTATTTATTTTTATCATCTTCTTCATTGAAATAATACACTTGTAATCATTATTTTTGTTGTTTTGTTATGCTCACAAATGTCATTAAGATACATAATTAAAGTTTAAAAATAAAATTCAAATTATGAATCATCATAATTTTAATTGTTAGTATATATTTATGTAATATGGAGTGGCATATGATGATGCAAATGTGTAGTAAAAAGTGACAAAGAGAAAATATTGTGACTAAGGTTTTCTTTAAAAATAAAAACAATATTGGAAAAAATAAGATTTTGCTGTAAATAATTTGATTAAGTTGGAAAAATTATAAAAAAGATTTTTAAAAAATCTATAGTTTGGTTGAAAGTTGAAAAATAAAACTTATTTTACTATATATTCCTTTAGTTATTTCTTTTTTTTATTATTATTATATTATCAGGTTACGATTAGAAAGTGATTTTAAGAAAAGAAAAGCTGAAGATGAAGAAAGTTTCCCCTCAACAAGTTCTGATGTCCTAATTGAAGAAACTAAATCATCTCAATCCTCTTCTAAAGATTCTATTTTGAATGATGAATATTCATCTCCTGAAACTCCTGAAGTCGAATTTTCTCCTGAAGAATTGCAAATGGTATCAAATTCATTGTTTACATTTCCACTATTTCATTCTTCATAATTTTCTTAATTTAGAAGATCTTTAGCCTAGCCTTAATTTAAAACTTAAGAACTTCTAAATTAAGCCTTAATTTAGCAGTTCTTAGATTAAAAGTTCTTCAGTTCTTAGTTTTTATGCATCTTTAAATTAAATCTCAAACCTTTTAGTACCTGATTCAAACTTGATCAGAATAGTTGCACCAGTTTCATAGGTTCAATTATAGAAAAGAAAAATAATTTCTGGGTTGTTTCTTATTTTTATTATAAATATTTCATGGGGGTCGGCCAAAAGAGACCAGATTTATAATTGAAAAAACGTTTATGTACTTATGTCCTTTAAATTGTCTATCACCTATCTAGGGAGAGAAAAAAACAAGTCAATAAGCATAGTATGGTTATACTGTCTAAAACTATTTAGTATATCATAAATGGACTAAGACTTTTTTCCCAAAAAGGTAACAGGCTATTAAGCAGCTAAAGTGTTGGATTTTGGATTTTGTAAAGTAATGTTGGATTTTATAAAGTAGAAAACAATTTTAAATATTTAGTACTAAAATTTTGACTTTAAGCTTTAGTATTTTTGTGATTCTATTCTTAAATCTTTTCTCTTTTACATTAAGGTTGGTATTGCTGGAGAAAAAAAAGAGCTTAACTTAGTTTTTCAATGTCATTATGATTTGTGAAAATTAGTTTGGATTATCAAACTTATTAGATAGTTTTAGTTCATTATTTTAAATGTCTTCTTGCATGAGTCAACTACAAAAATTGATATTTTATTGATAGTTATTTATATTAATTATACTTATTAAGTTTAAATAATATTATAACCATTTAATAAAGGTCTAGCTAATTAGAACATGTAATTCTTGTTTCCTATTTTTAAGTGTTGTTTATAAAGGCTCATTCCTTTATTGAAACAACCTAGGAAATTGGTTACAGTATTAATTGAATATGAAAGAAAATGCCTGAATCTTATAGAAATGAGTCCTCATAACAGATATTGTAAGGGTAGAGAGGAGTTCATTGCATTTAGTTTTCATAACATTGAGTCTGTATATTGTAAGCAAGGCTGTAACCAGGACGAGAGACTATTGTTCCAGGACCTGGAACTGCTTTAAAATTCCTTACAAAAAAATTTAAAACTTCTCAGTTAATAAAAAAACCATTGCAGATAATACCTTTATCATATATATATGTGTGTATATATATAAAATGAGTAATATTATAAACTCATTTAGTCTTCAGTAGAAATAAGCACTAGTAACACAAGTAGAAATAATTATTTTAGTATATGTATGAAAATAGATATTCTGAGAATCAAAGTGTAAACTATAATTTAGACGAAGACTTTTTATAGTATAAAATATGAAAATAAGATTTTTTTGTATTTTAAGGAAAGAATACATACCTGTGTTTTGCACTAATTATATATAGAAAATGAATAACAAATTATTGTATTTAGTCTTCATAGCAGATATAAAGAATTAAAATTCTTGAAAAAAAATAATTTTAAACAAAATTGGAAATTTAGACCACTTACAAAGCTATTCAAATGAAAGTGACTAGAATTCTCAAGATTCTACTGAATCAAATTAAGATAAAATATTGTTTCAGAAATTGTTGAAAAAGTTCCTTTAATAGAAAAGTAATGCAAAGCTTTAAAAGACTCCAATATAAAAATGTAATGAATTGCCTTTATTTAACATCAAAATGTGAAATTTGCTTACTTATGTTGTTGTTTTGCCTCCCTTTGTAGCATAAGTAAAAAAAAAAAAAACAAATGCCCTCTTATTCTAAAACTGCATTGTTCTCTAAAATGTGCTCATAATGTTCATTTTAGCGTAACTTTAAATTTTGCATCTTTATAAAGCATCATAACCTTAAAACCAATTATAATTTCATTCTTTCATTATAATACTTTTTAAGCTTTAATAGAATAGTACTTCAAATATGTATGAATTATTAGATATTTAATCACTAATAAAATAATTTATAGTATTAAATAGTTATTTGTAGAACATTTCAAAAAATGAATTAGTCTAGAATGTTTACAACATCTATTATTGTTTTGATTACTTCTATTTTCATTAATTTTTAAGAATTATTCTTTTAGCTTTCTAAATTATTAATTTATTTTTAATCTTTTTGTCCATTTTCTATTAAATTAATATTTTTTAAAGTTTTTCAATCGGCTATTCAACTTAGATTATTAACGTACATTGTCATAGTCTATGTTGATACCTCACAATACTTAATAATCATCATTTACTTTTATATTTGTTTTTTTTTTATTAGTTTGAAGAAGAGAATCAAAGGTTATATCAAGACATGAATACTTTGGTTGATGAAGTTAAGTGAGTATTTGAGTTTTCTGATTGTTTGGTAAAGTTTTAAAAAAAAGTTGACTGTGAAAGTATAAAGAAAAAAAATTGTGATATATTTTACGAAAAATCATATTAATTGTTTGTTATGTTTCTAATGTTTTTTTTTTTCATTATAAAAAATTCAATATCCATATTGAAGAACAAACTATTCTTTACTACCTAATAATAAAAAAATATATTAGCGTATAAAGTAAGGTTATTTGTTATAATTTTATTTCCTAAGCAATATGAAGATTAACATTTATATTTTTTATTTTCATATGAAATTAAAACTCTTACTATATTGTAAATTTCAGTCTTGTGAATCTATGAAGATCTTGACAAAATCATATTTATTTTTGGTTATTTTATTTTTTATTTTATTTTTTATTGATTAACTTAATTTGAACAGTAGTAATTGGTAATAGAACATTTTGATGTAGCACCATGTCATTACTTCAACATAGCTGTAAAATTTGAAGAAAAAGCTGTATATTATAATTAAGATATTTTTAAAAGTATAAAGCTTACTATAACTTCTAAGGATATTTTTTTTAAAGTATATTTAAGCAATTTTTTTCATAATAAACGAAAATTGAAATCGTAAAAAGTATATTTTTATACATCTCTGTATAACTTGAAAATTTTGCAATAGTATACTACTGACCAATAAAAATCATGAAATCTTTTTAAAAAACATTCTTTATCAAGAGGTCAAAAAATTTTGTTAGTTTAAAAAAAGTTAAATTGGAAAGAAATTTTTTTTAGCTTTTTTTTTTCAAACTCTAAAACCAGTTTTCAGAAATACAAATATAAATTCATTTAATTTTTTTATTTTTGTAAAAAAGAAAGCACATTAAACACTTTAAATTTGTAGTATCCTTGTAGTACCATAAATTTGAAAATCTTCACTTTTGATTTCAGAATTTCTTTTTTTTTTATGAATTGTTTTTTTTTTTTTAATAAATTGTAATTTGCAAAAGTTCATACACATCACAATAGCACGATCTGAATAGTTATAAATAAAATAATCATGAAATCAAAATTTTCGAAATAAGAATAAATTTTTGGTGAACTTTCACTATAAAACAGCTGACACTTATTAAAGATACTTTTAAATAAAGAGTTATTGCTAAGTGAAATTAATTCTCACTGTTGAATAAAAATAAGGATTATTTGTAGTTTTTCAGTTTAACATTCTTTGATAATATGTTCTATAAATTATAAGAAGAATTTAATATGAATTTTTCAATTATGGATTGAGAGCAAAAAGTTTATGCATTTGGCTGAGAATATTTGACCATAGATTTTTGTAAATATAGTTTACACTTACATGAAAGCAATTTTTAAGAAAAAGAAATTAAATGATTTTAAAAAGACAATTTAACTACATTTTACTGCAAAACTATTAAAAATAACAACAACAAAAAATACTCATAACACCAATAAACTATAATAATGATAGTGGTTTAATGTTACAAACTTTTACTGAGCTACTTAGAAAAAATAGCTTTGACATCTAAACTTTAAAGTTTTATAGCTTTGCAACTTAACAATAGAAGCAAAAATATTTCCCTATTTAGGATATTATTAAGAGTACATATTTTAATTTCTTTGTACAAGAAAAAAGTTTTATTTTTAAAAAATTTTGTTCCAGTTAAAAAGAAAAATCAGAAAATAATCAAATTTTTCAAAGTAATATAAAACAGTTAATTTATACATGCTTGTTTGTTTCTCCTTAAACAGTTCAGTTTATGAAACTGAATCAGAAAAATTTATATTTTCCTGTAATAAAAGAATTTTGTGGGGATACAAAAAAAAAAAAAAAAATTACTGCCCACTACCATTAGAAAATAACAATGATTAAATTTATGAAATGTCATGAATTTTTGCTTATTAGTGTATGGTGGAAAATACTACCCTAAAAGCATATTAAATTTTTTTTTAAATTATTACTTTTATGCTATTTATATTCACATTGTTATTATGTATTTATTTTATCACCTAATTAAGTATAAACATTTATGTAAAGAAAAACTATGAAAAAACATTAATCAAACAACTTAAAAAGTCATGCCTGTTTTATTGCTTAGCTTTATATGTTTCTTTGTTCATTTAAGAATTATTAAATTATAAATATATAATCGATTTTATTTTATAGAGAAATTGAAGGAAAGGTTGTTGAAATAGGAAGGTTACAAGAAATACTCACTGAAAAAGTTTTGCAGCAAGTAAGCTTTTTACGTTGAAAATGGCATTTTTGTATAAAATCAAAAGGTTGTTTGTTTCTTAATTAGGGGAAACGTGGGACATTTGACCTACATTTTACAAAGATATATACATAAATATATATATTTGCTCTAACATAATAAAATTTCTAAATTGGCGTTACTTTATAGAACTCACAGAGATTAAAGAATCTATTAAAACTGATATATCAAGTAACTGTTTACGGAAACATCCAATGTTTGTTTAGTAATCAAAAATAGAAAATCTGATTCGAAATAGTCCACTTTACTGATAAGAACTAAAACTAAATTGATTTAACTATCTCCAGACAATTTTTTTTTCATTTGTTTCTTGGACTTAATATTGGGTGAATTATTATTTTTTTTATCTTATTAACAAATGGGGTACAAATAGAAACAATATCTGATTCTGATTGATACAAAGCAACAATTTGGTGATCACTGGCTAAAATAATATAAAAAATATAGGCTGGGCAAAACTTCCCATAACACCTTTTCTTTCTTAATGAAAATAACATTCTATGATTATACCTTGTTCTTTTAAACATTGCAAATTGGGTTTTTTGATATTTTACGTGCCAATATTTTATCTATAATAGTAGTTTTTATTTTTATATTCTCAAATAATTTGAATTTCAGGACCAAGATATTAATCGAATAGCTGATACAGTTATGGGAACAACAGAAAATATTAAAGAGGGAAATGAAGAATTACGTGAGGTTTGTTTCATTATCAATATTTTTATTATTTAACTTTGCCTTGTGTATTAATTTTTAGGCACTAAATGATGCTTATTTAAATTTGCATACAGTTCTTGGTGATGAGAATTGACAAATGTCAGACTTGATTTTTAATTTCATACGAAATATTGCCAAAACGAAAATGCAACAATATGTTTTGAATTTATATCAATCTAATATTATATGAATTTTAGTTGCAAATTTTATGCCTACTTAAACCTGCTTTAATATATGGAAATGAATTTATCTTAACTAGTAGTAATTAACATGAATGATTGCATTGAGCCTACTTTTTATGAATTATTTTTTGCCCACCAGATTCAATGCTAAAACATTTTAAAATGAATAAATGTTGAATAATAAAATATTAATAATTTTCCTTAATTCAACAACTAACAAATTTGAGATAAAAAAATAATTTCTCTGATTTTTTTTCCTCGAAATTTTATATGCGTACACATGGTCCAATACTAACAGTGGTCCATTAGTCCTGAAACCTCTAAAATTTGACTCAAAACAATCTATCAGTGCAAAAACTCTATCAGTCTATCACTGCAAAATAATCTATCAGTGGTCCCTGGAACCAGCAACAAATGAAAAAGGATGGTATGCTGATCCAGTTTTTTTATCTTTGGTTTCGTCTTTTGATCTTTATTTTAGTAACAAAATAGGATATTTCATCATAAATGAGAACTATGCAAATTCTTCATTGTAATTTTTCAATTAAATGAACTTCGTTAATTTTTTTTAAGACTTTTAACAGATCAGTAAAAATGTGTGCAGACTTAATTTCTGGATCTTTGGACCAGACACTAGATTTTCTTAATCTCTGCCCCTGTACACATATGTAAACATTCAGTGGAGCATCGTTTATACGACGCCAAAGGGACCACCGAAAAACGTCGTATAAACGATTGCGTCGTATAATCGATTTTTACTTCTAAAACTGAAACTAACTCTGTTTTCAGTTAATTTTAATGTTTAACGTGTTGATTTACATAAATTTCTAAATTAGACAAAGCAAAACAAACAAATAACCAAAGAAGAAAAATTGCAGAGAGCAATTTGAATGTATGTAGTGATACGATGTACGATCACAAGTACGATGAATAGCAAAATTCGTTTTTGCCTCTTCATAACATTGTCTAGTTTTTTCAGTCATGTAGTAAAAATTACGGTCGTCATCCAAGCATTCTTGTTGGCACCCCTTTCTGTATCATTCATGTTGGCAAATTGCGCCCTTTTTTAAAATACACAAGAAAAAATAAAAAATTAAATAAACGTGAACAAAATCTAAAAACCGACATATAACCGATTCTGTGCGTCGTATAACGATATATTTTTACATTAAAATGAATAGGAATGATTTGGGACCACACTAAAACGTCGTATAAGTGATCGTCGTATAAACGATGCTCCACTGTAGTTGTGATTATTTGCAGAAATACTTATATATTAGTTGCTATACCACAATATTTTAAAGATTATAATTCTTTCTAATCTTGCAGGCTATGAAAAAGAGTGCTGGTTTTAGAATATGGATTCTCTTCTTCTTATTAGTTCTATCATTTTCTTTGTTGTTTTTAGACTGGTATAGTCCTTAGGAATAACTGTTTAAAAATTATATTGTATATTATTTTTGATTATTAAATTTTTTATTTAAAACTTGTTAATGATGCTGTGTCTGTTTAAGTTTTAACATAACATAATATGAATTCAAGAGGCAAAACTGTTAATATATTTTGATATAGCAGTGGGTTGCAAAATTGAAACCCATGGATCCCTAGGGTTTCGTGAAAAAATCACAAGGGTTTTGAAAGTTAGGAATTTTTTTTTTTTTTTAACTGAGATTTTGAGCATGTAATTATATTTCATGAGCATGTTATTATATTTATTGAATTTTAAAACCTGTAATTATATTTAAATCCCATCAATAGCCTATCATTTGGTTATTTTTAGTATTTATACAAAATGCCAGTCAAAAAAAAACATAATTAAAAAAATGGTATGTTTAATCTAAAAAATTATAAAAAGGATATGAAATTAGAAATTGTATTTGTATTTCTCCTCCAACTTTTCAATTCAGAAATTACTTTTTTAAAAATTTTTCAATTAAAATTTTACATTCTCAATGTTTATAAAAATTCTTTTGCATTTTCATCTTAAAGAAAACTAAAATTCAGCATTTGCGAACACCAAAAACTAATTCAGAACTATACAAGATGCTGCTCCAGCCCTGCTAATTCAACTGTCTGGTAAAAAGTCTATTTAAAAGTATTATTGATGAAAAAATTAAAATTTTATTCCCAATTAAATATTTTCAAAATGATTAGTAGTCCTTCTTTGGTCAACATGTTTCAATTGTCTTTATTTATCAAGTCAGGGTTCCATTAAAAGTGGAGCTATTATATTTAGGGTTCCACAACTGAAAAAAATTGAAAACTGCTGCAATGCAGAATAGTTATGTAAAGGCAATGTACTTAATGTAAGGTTCAACAATCATAGATTGATCTCGTGCTGCATTAAAAATTTATTTTTAGAAAATTTTAAGTTTAAAATCAATTTTTTTCATAAAAAGATATGCAGTTATGTTTCTTTTCATTCCCTAAAATATTGGTTCTGCCTCATAGAAATGTAAAAATTTTGTACACCCTTTGATAATAATTATAAACTTTAATAGACCCTGTAATAATAAGTATTAAGTTTTGTAGAAAAATTGTAACATAACTGTGTATGTATTTCCACTACATCACGGCTCATAATACAATCGAGAATTTAGCAGGGGAAAAAATCTGACAGTTCACTTTGATCACTCAGTTTGAAGATTATCTCTCTCAAATTTATGGCTTTTAATAAGAACAATAAATACAAGCTTTTGGTTACTCTATACTAGTAAATGCATTTATACTACTTACATTTTAAGAGAGTCTTTATTGTTTAAAATATTGCATAAATAATTGAAATGATGCTTTCTTTTATCTACTTGAATAGCTACATGTAACCATAAAAATTAAATATTTTGTTAAAATAATAACAAGTACATAAATCAGTACAATTTTCATATATGCTAAGACGATCGAAATTAAGGAACAACAAAAAGGTTTTTCTTTTTATTTCACAAAGAAACATACAAGAAAATTGACATCAAATCTAAAATGAATATTAAACAAATATTAAAGGACAATGGAAGGAAAAACACACACGAAATTTCATAGTCAATGAAAAATTTCTCAAAAAATGGATATGCATATTTTATATTGAGAATATATAATAAAATTTATGACAAAAAAGTGAAAATAACTAAAATTTTTATCTTTATTCCAATGGATTTTAAATGAAGACTAAAACACACACACTAAATATTAAGCACTGCAGAATGGTTAAATTTTCCTAAATTTATAAAAATTAAAGTATTAGTTATTGCAAAGTAGTTTTGTTTAAAAATTTCTTGTTAAAATTTTTTTTCTTAAATGTAACTATATTTACAGATCAATACTTTTATTAATTAGAATAATTATAAATTTTGTTTCTTAACCACCAGTAAGATATTATATTGTGACTATATAACCGACCTGATCAATAATTAACTATTTTACATAGTGAAACTTTAAGGTTTTTTTTTTCAGTTCTTGAACAAAATATTGCTTCTATAAATTAAAAACTTGCTTTTTATTAAGTATACACATTAAACCTTTGCCTAATAAAGTTTTGTTTCATACAAAATGCAAACAGTTCTATTAAAATGTAAGTTGTTGTTTTTAACTGAATATTATATATACTTTTGTAAATGAAATATTGCTGTGTATAGCTGTTGTTGCTGTGTAGTCAAGCAATTTTAATTTTAAAATAGAGTAAGAAACTTGTTATAAACAAAATATTTATAAATTTAAGTCCAATTTCTAATCAGGAAGAAAATTGCTACGTATAAAACTGTTACTTAGCAGTAAATACATATTAACTATTACAAGAAATTTTATAAACATCTGTGTATATTTACCTACACTATAAAAGCTCTTTTTTGGACATTAATTATAGAATTGTTTATTTATAGATTTTGATATCAATAATTACAATCGAAAACTTTAATTATCTTAACAATCACTAATACACAATCACTTCTGAATGTATTAAAATATTCCTTACGTTTTATTTATACAAGTACTTCTGAAACCCTCCCTAAAACTTGAACAAGCAACAAGTATAAATCCTTATCTTCCTATAAATACACACTAATTTTATGACAGTCTTGAATTTCTGATTTTGAAATTCTTTTTTCTTTGTAACACTAAGTTAGTAAAAATATTAAGATATTAAAGTTTTATAACGATTGTGCTTAAAACACTCATATTATTCCTAGAAATTTATCATTATTAGCAGACTACTGAAAAACACTTATCGTTCATTAAAAATAACAAAATTTATTTATTAAACAATATATTTTTAGTTTCATGATGCATTTACAAATTTAAAATAATCCTAATAATTTATTTTTAAATTAGCAAACAAATATGTGTTCACGTAATAAAATTTCAGCATTGAAAATATCCTGTTCAAAAAGGATGCAAGCAAATAGTTTGAAAATAGATATTAATATTTATAAAGATTTAATTTATGTAAATAAATATGAACTAAGATGTATGTTTAGAAATCGTCACACATTATCTTAAACATAAATGGACATAATAGGGAGAAATAATACCATTAAATATAAATAAGTGCTTTACATTTTTATTTCATGACATGCATAATAAACATATAAAAAATGCTTAAAAAATTAATATTAAACAATACATAATAATTTCGGTTTAGCAAATTGTTGGTTCAATCGTGTTAACATACATTTAATGTGCTTTTGTAGCTTTGATTCATAAATATTCTATGTGGCAGCTTGAGCGACTTTCAAAGACTGGAATAAAATTACAAATTTAGTAATTGTTTTTTTTAAAATATTTAAACATAGAGAAGTTTCATAGTAGTAAAGTAAAATGTATTGTATTTATGCCAAGGAAAATTGTCGATGAGAGATATCTTACAAAATGCAGCACCTAGGTTAAGATTTCTAATTTAAATTATTCTCAATTAAAAGATGAAAGATAGAATGACATATTTTATTTCAATAAATTAAACAAATTATTTATATATGCATTCATAGGAATTATTATATATGCACTATTTTTTCAAACTTATGTATTACTTAAATATCTCTTACTATCCTAAAAAACTAAAAAGTAATAAAGTTAGTTGCTTCAATTTTAATGAAGTAAAAAATATATTTTTTCAAATCTACGAAACAACAATGTATGTACGTAAATATAAATATCAATGTAATTTGAAAACAAATAGAATTCACTTAATTTATTTATTTTAAAAAATAGATATTGAAGCAATTTATGGTTCATTTGACTTTAACCAACATTCATGTGACTTAAAAAAACTTTTACAATGGAATTTGTAAATAAAAGAAAAATACATTACTATACATCTTGAATCTTTGATTCCAAGGATATAACTGTTTATTATTCAACGAACGAGAATAGCTTTTGAAATTGACAAGGTAACCAATCCCTCACTTAGTAGGGTAATATGTTATAAAAGTGGTGATTTATACTTTTAAAAAAAAGGAAAAGGCCTAAATGCAATCCCCTATAGTTATTACAAATTTTAAAACATTTTTTAAATTTTATTTAAAATAACTACCTTCATTTTAAGATAATTTTAACTTTTATATCCATCTACTTGGTAGCAGAAACCTTCCAGCACGGCAGCGGTCGCTGCAGATTATCGTAATATCAGCAGATTATTTTTCATCTCAGATTATTAAAAAAGAGGAGAAAAATTACTGAGACTCCTTTTTAAAACATAAACTTGTTTTTAATCAGAATAACAAAGCTTAGTTGAGAGAACACTGCAACGAGAAAAAAAAAGTAAACTTTTCTTTTCTGTTAATTTATTACAGACTTATGCTATGTAAGGATTCACTCTACTTTTTTTTAGTATCATTGTTTATTCTAAATAAGTTTATAAGATATAAAGTTTTTGTTTATAATTTTTAAATACCATTGCAAATTTTGCTACATATCTCTTGGGTTAAGCTGAAGTTTTACAATAATAATCGCTGTCTGATGCATTGGAGTTGCAGGCAAATTTGGATATATGAAGTTAGTGCTACAGATTTATTCTATAAATTCTGCTACCGGGCCCACCTATAGATCACAATTGTAAAAACAAGCTTTGTAAATTTACACGGCACTTTTTTGGTATATGTTTGCTGTAAACTGGGCATATCCACAATTTTAATGGTCTTTTTTTCTGAATACCTAAAAAGGTAGGAGGTAAATAAAAGCAAGTTACAATAAAGAATGTCAAGGTATAAAACTTACATTAGTTATGTTTACACCAGTCAGTTTAGAAACTACATGTGGAACATTTGCTATAATATCTAGGACTTCTCCCGTCAATTTTCCAGCCCCCATATCACCCTTCCCGTCCGACACCATGACTACTCGATTGCATTGAGTAAGTGGTGCAGCAACTTCAGCAGCAATCTGATTAAGGAAGGTAAATAATTTTTTAGAGAGTTCAATATTCATCATAAGAAGAGGCAATAAAAATAGTCATTGGAAAAAGAAAATTTAAAATACCTTTGGCAGTGTGTCCAGAACCATATCTACCATTGCAGCATCTCTGTATTCTTTAAATGCATCAGCTTTTTTAGCCATTTGTTCAGCTTCTGCTTTAGCTTTGGCTTCTACTGCAAAGGCTTCAGCTTCTCCTCTTAGCTATCATGAAAAAAAATTATTAGTAATCCCAATTGCGGCAATAAAAACAAATTATTACATTTAAATGAGATAATACAAATATTAGATTGCAATACATAGTTATTGCTATTTGTTCCTTATTTTCTCTAATATTTGCATTCATGCAAATATTAAAGAAAAAAAAGAACAAATTTTCAAAAATGACATATTTTAAAATAAAATAAATAAAAATAATTACTACTTTGTTAAAAAAAAAAAACATGTTTATTTTAAACTTACTCTAATTGCTTCAGCCTCAGCTTCTGCTTCCATAATCACTCGATTTCTATAGAAATAATGTAATAAGTATAACATAATTATGGCTTATCAGAAAGAAATTCTTTATATCAGTTATTAAAATAAGCAATGACAATAGAGTAACAAAATAAAGCAAGCAGAGGCTTTGAAACTTAACTTTAGAAACAGGGCTTGATAAATTTTTCCTAATTGAGAAATTTTCATTCAGAAAATTTTTACATGATGCCATGTATCTACAAATACATGTTATAGTATGCTAATGAAAATGAGAATTATGCTAAAAACTAGTTAATTTTATTAAATTTATCCATTTGTTCACAAATTTTATTAAATAATGCAATTAAAAAACTTTTTAAAGTAATGAAATTTAATTATCTTGATTAGTTATTTCATCATTTTCTCAATTAAGAAATGTCCCGCAATGTGCTTGACTTCATGCGCAGGTCATTCAGCTACCAGAGCAGGGGAGCCATCCCCTCTGCAATGGATCAAATTTGCGATAACATGTCTTCGGATCATCCTCACAGATGTTTCCCAGATCATCGCAATAGCCCATTGTGCAGTTGTAGTGCGACGTAAATAAAGTGCCTATCTACCTCAGTTCAAAATAAACATAACAAAAAGTTTCTGCGAAAACTCAATACTTGATCAGTCTAACAAAATGTTTTTTAAAAAATTTTAGAGAGGTTTAATAAGAGAGCGAGATTCCTAAACGTTGTGAGAAAGAAAAAATCCTGACAATACAACCTTTCTACTTTTGGGAATTATATTATTGGGGAAAACAAAATTGACGAATTAAAGGGATAGAAAATTTTAATTAAGAGGTGAAAATGTTCAACTTAATTTCGCAAAGAAACAAAAATTTCAGCAAATGAGCTGTCATAATTATTTTTTTTCATAGATTATTTTTAGAAGTAAATTATATAATGTTCTTATAGTGCCTCAATGGTTTCATACCTAGTTTCTTAAGTCAGCCCGTAACACACATTTAACAATGCTGAAAATGTTTCCTTAAAAAATAATACAAGAAGTTATGAATTTCAGCATGATTGATGTAACATCCTGTACACCAGGTGCAATCAAAATATTTTGATCTTCTATTCCCAAAAATTTTACAGTTCTCTTACCAACCACCTGTGTAAAAAAAATTATTATCTTCAATTATTTATTTTATTTTCACAATTAGGTTGGTTTCATAGGATTATTGATAAAAGTTTTCAAACAAAGAAGACGCAACATTTTTATTTTGTTCATTGGTGAGGGTATAAAACTCAAATTTTAAATATTCTGCTGAATATTGTCGGCCCAAAAATTGTAAGTACAACACCCATCTTGTCACTCACAGTGGCAGTAATGCTTGATTTTGATCATCTACTTGGAACCGTGTTTTATAATAAGTTTACTGTGGGACCATTTAAAAGTGAAGTAAAATTTTTAATTTTTTCCTTACTGGAAACTTTTTTTTATATTTAACATAACTAGATATTTAACAAAACAAATATGATAACTTATGGTTAAAGTGTGTGGGACCGTTCAGTGATTGTAAGAGGAAAAGAAAGCAACAGCTAAACTGCAATCCTTCCAAATTTGAAAAATCATTTGTATCACACACAAGTAAAGGTCATAGCATTCTGACATATTTACCTATTAGCTTCGGCCAGTTTTTCTAATCGATATTTTTCTGCCTCAGCAGGTCGTCTAACTGTAGCCTCCAGCTCTCTTTCCCTGCGCAATATTTCTTGCTCTTGTACTTGTATTTCCTGAGCTCTTTCGATCACTTTAACCTGCATCTGCTCTTCCTTGATTTTTTGACGAGTTTTAGCAGCTTGCAAGTTAAATGCCAAATCTGACTCAGCTCTCTGTAATTAAAAAATATTGCCAGGTTATGATTTTGATTATTCCGTTAAAAAGATTTTCCTCAACTTTTTTCTTGCCAAAAAAACAGTAAATAGAATAGAAGCACAAAAATTTTATATTAACTATAATAGCATATGTAAACATAATTAAAAGTTAGTTTGTTTTTAGATATTAATTGTAGTAATTTTAGAATATATTTCTTGACTTGCAACAAATGACAGGTAACCTCTACAAAGGGTGATTATTATATTTCCCAAACCATAAATTTTGAAACATTCAATGATTACTACAATTATAAGTTCTTACAGCTCAATTTGATAAAAAAAAAATATATACATATGTAAAAAAATTTAAATAATAATTTCTGAAAACAATTTTTGCTAACAAGATCATAAGCTGATGAAAAAAAAGCTATGCAAACACATTAAAGTAAATAAGTATTTTGTAAAACAAATATATATATATTTTTTAAATGAACATGAATTAAATTGAAGACAACATTTGGAGTATAATAAAACCACAATTTACAAGTTAACACAAACATAAACAACAAATTAGACTCTTTTAATTTAATTCTAGAATAATCTCTAATTATTTCTAATTAATTCCTCTGATGCAAAATTCTTGAATAATCTCTAGATTATAACATTTTTGAGCTATTCTTCCAGTGGTCACAGATTCTTGTGAGAGCGGCTTCAACTGTCACAATAGACCAAAGACGGCTTACAGAAACTTTTTACAGACAGAGACACTTGATGAGTTGTTCAGAATATTTAAAAGTCAACCTACTCTAACAGAGTTTGATGCTAAGCCTGAAATGGACATATGGTATTGTAAAAAGGCAGTGGTATACAAATTTGTAGTGTTAAAAATATGGGACATTTCTGATATCTTAATTTCTTGATATTCCTAGTATTTTGATGACTTTTACTTATAAATGGATAACATTGAAACCACTGAAACAAAACTAATATCAATGTTTTTTAGAATCGAATGTGATTCAGTTTTTTATTTTTTTACATTTTTGTACCACTGAAAAATTCTTTATACTACATCTCTTAATATTTTGAAAACTGTTTATATTTTTTGTGAAAATAGTAGCAAGTAAAAAGTTTAGTCGGGCTAGTAGTTTAGAACTGAAATTTCATGCCTAGGAAAACCAAACATAGCAACAACAACAAAAAAATATTGTTATATAAACTTAGTTTGCCAGGAAAAAAAGGGATATTAAATAGAAAGAAGATCAAGTGATCTCCTTAAGGTCATAAGACTCATGTCTACCAATAGAAAGAAAACTTTCAAGGGAACTTATCAAGGCTTTATCTGGAATGAACTAAACAGATGCATTTGGTACGGAGAAAACAATTATAGATAATCAGACAGAGCTATGTCTCTTTTTTTTTCTTACTTCTTTTTCAATAAAAATGATTTACCATTTATTAGTACTTATCAAAAAATATTCAAATTAAAATTTTAACATTAAGGTCTGCAAAAAAAATGAGAAATTATGATAACTTAAATTGTAAATTAATAAATACAAATTTTAAAGAAAAGGGCATTGTAGTTTGTAAAATTATATATCATAAAATCATTGAAACCCTTTAAAAAAAGAAAAAAAAGAGTCCTATTTCTTTAAGAGAGAATAAAAATGTTGCTTACTTTTGTGTTCACTTCCATATCGTAAGCAGCTTTTTTAAGTTCAAAATCTCTTTGTGCTTTGGCGATTTCAGTATCATTTACATAACGAGCAGCCATCCGTTCTTCCTCTGCTAATGCTTCCTATAAAATAGCCATAATACAATTTTTCATTTAAGACAAGAACAGAACATATAATAGTGACTGTAAAGATTTTTAAATATTCCAAGAATTTATAGTATACAAAGAAAAAAAAATTTTCTCCAATGAACTTTCATTCTTTACCTTGGTAGATGCTGGAAGTGTAGCTCATTTAACGTTACCCAGTGGACACCTATGAACCTAAGTCACAGAAGCGAGCAACATTACACACTCCACACTGCATCGGGTACCCGTTCATAGGGTGGGCCACATTCACACATCACATACAACAGAGGACAACACATTGAGTGAAACGTCCATGCTGGGATTCGAACCCACACCCACTGGCTTCGCAGTCAGGAATGCTAACCGCTCGGCCACCGGGTTGGCACAAAGTAAACAGAAACACAAAATTGCAAATGCAAGTCATACCAAGAAATGAGGCATTATGGCAAAAATTCGTTACAACTTATAAAACATAAAAATTACATATCATTATGTAGACACTTCTAAATCAAAGTGACTAATATTTTTATTTCATTTATTTATTTTTAAGATAAATAAATATTTCAAATACAGTAAAACCTCATTAAGTCGTCACCCTGATAAGTCGTCACTCCGCTTAAGTCGTCATTTTCCTGTGGTCCCGACTAAGCCTCATAGACAATAATGTAAAATAACCCTCTTTTACCCGTCATCGAATTTAACTCTACTCCGGATAACTCGTCACCCCAAAAAATGGCAAACCTATCTTTTTTCGCATTTTTGTATACTGTTATCTTTTTTCGTACTGTTATCTTTTCAAACCCGCCCCTTTCACTTCAAGTATCTCGGGGAATTTCTGACCACCCACGAAGTTCGCTCTACAGCTGTGAGCATTCCTTTCCTTTTAGGGGATTCTTGGAATTTTGCATGCCAATCGTTCAAAGTTCTCACTTCTTGCTCCGACTCAGTCGAGTGTAGACGTTTTTCTTTATTGTACGTACTTCAGTAGGACTTCATTTCATAGCGAGTAAGCCCCGCTATAAGGGCCATTTTATTTTCTTACAAAATTGTGATTTGATTACGTTTCAAAATGCCGGGAAAACGAAAACTTACCTCGCTATCTCTTAAAGAAAAAAAGGACTTAATTGCACTTTTTGAAAAGTCAAATGTTTCGAAAACAGCTTTTGCAAAAGAACACAATATTCCGAGAACTACCTTAAGTGATATTCTATCATCAAAGCAAACCATTGAAGAAGCAGACTGCAAAGACAATAGAAAGAGAATGAGGAAATCAAAGTTTGACGAGATCGAGGAGATTTTAGTTCGATGGTTAAAGCATGCAAGATCGCAAAATGTGCCTATTTCTTCTGTCATTCTTAAAGAAAAAGCGATGGAAATTACTAAGGAGTTGAACATAGAAGATTTCCATTGCAGCAATGGTTGGCTTGAGCGTTTCAAGGACAGAAATAGTCTTTCTTTTAAAACGATTTGTGGGGAAGCCGCAGCTGTTGATGGTGATGCTGTAGAAAATTGGAGGAATAGTGTTCTCAAGGACATTTTATCCAGGTTTGATTCCTCGAATGTTTTTAATCTAGATGAAACGGGCTTATTTTATCGTCTTTTACCTGATAAAACTCTATCGTTTAAGGGCGAAAAATGCACCACTGGAAAAGCCAGCAAGCAACGTCTAACACTTTTGCTGGGAGTGAATATGAATGGAAATGAAAAGCTTAAACCACTAGTGATAGGCAAGAGCAAAAGGCCACGCTGTTTTAAAAACGTTAAATCTCTGCCAGTTGAATATGAAGCAAATTCAAATGCATGGATGACTACAACGATTTGGGAACGGCATATCCGTAAATTGGATTCCCAGTTTTCGCGCCAAAAGAGAAAAGTTGCTCTTATTGTCGATAATTGCACAGCCCATAGTCAGCCCGAAAGCTTAAAAGCTATTGAAATCGTTTTCCTTCCTCCAAATGTTACTGCACTTCTTCAGCCATTAGATCAAGGGATAATTCGGGACTTCAAAAGAAAGTATAAAAAAATGCTAGTAAAAGACCTGATAAAAGCATTGGATAAAAATGAAAAGTTTGAAGTTTCCGTTTTAGACGCGATCAATTATGTGCATAGAAGTTGGAGCTCAGTTTCTACGCAAACTGTTTTTAATTGCTTCAGACACGCGGGATTTGTAGCCAACGCAGAATCCGAAGATATCCTCTGTGAAGAAGTCGACCCCGAGCCCTTAGAAAATTTGCTGCAAGTTGTTAATGAAAAAGGTTGCAGTGCCAATGACGTAAATGCATTTGTCGATATTGACAATGACATCGCTATTTGTTCACAAGCGACTGTAAAAGATTTAACTTCAGAATTTTTAGATGAAAAACAACACAGTTCCAGCGAGGATAGTGATGATGAGAATTCGTGTGGAATTCCGCCCAGCAAGACTGAAACATTAGAAGCCTTAGAGAAAATTAGACGATATTTAACATCAATTGAAGGCACAACAGAGGAAGATTTCAAGGCGCTGATGATATTGGAAAAGAAGGTTAACAGCAATCAACAATTCCTGCATCAATCCACTATGTTAAGCTATTTTAATGCTCAGAAATAAAAATAAAAAGTGGTAACTATACAAAAGTATTTGTATTCCTTTCTACACATTTATTTGCATGTGTATTACATTCTAAAAATCTAATTTTTCTCAACGAATCCTACTGCAGTCCATTAAAAAATTTCAATTTTTTTTTTGTTTTTTTAAAGAAATTTCTAACTCCACTTAAGTCGTCACTCCGCTTAAGTCGTCGAAAATGTTCGGTCCCTTGAGTGACGATTTAACGAGGTTTTACTGTAATTATACAGCTGTAAATCACGATCTGACATTATCATTCCAAAACTTTCCCAATTTTTCCTATAAAAAATTTGTTTCCTAAAACAATTAATATAGACTTGGAAAGTAATTAAGAAATCTATCTAGCTTAACATTGAAAAAGAATAAAAGATATAAGATTATATAATTTTAACAGAACATTACTTATACAATATTCATTTCGATAAGTAGAAAAATTTTTTAAATACCAAGTTAAAGCAATTAGAAACAAACTTACCGTAAAAATATTTTAGAAATTACAAAATTTCTTGTGTGTAATACATTATTACTCAATTTCATTTTATATAGGTTCAATTAAATTACTAAATATATGAATATTTAAAGCCGCCGTAATGACTCAGTAGTTAGTCCTTCACTGTACAACTTTTAAAAGCGAAGAAAAATAACTATTTTCAAATGCAAGATTGGTCAAGGAATACAGAAAAAATATCAATAATAATTTTTCAAGGAAAAAAACATTTTTTGTCACTTTGCATAACTACAAAACTATATGTACTATGTTATGTCTAAGAAATAACGATAGTTTGTGCGCAACGCTGATCACATTGCCCTTATCAAGCCATCATAAAATTTTAGAACATTAATATCCATAATCTTTTGGCCTACATGGGTCATTGCAGTATTACTTTATTTTTCAATGAATAATTGGCATGTCCTCCTAATTATATAGAGAAGACCTCTTGACACCAGTGTGACAGTGGAAAATTTTAGTTATTTTAAAAAACATGCATTAAAAAACACTATTTCACCAAAAAATTTCATTTTGTTAATAAAAAATGGCTGTATTATTACCACCTTATTACCTTAATTATGTATTACTATAATTATGCAATTACCTTAATTTGAGAGTCACGCCGAGCCTCAGCCTCTCCAATGCGAGCATCACGTTTTACTTGTGCAGTTCGAGACATTCCGAGAGATTTTAAATAACCCTAAAATTATTAATTAATAAAAAAATAAAATTAATAATGAATATACTTTTGCATTAATGAAAAGTAAAAAAAAAATTCAATTTACAATATTCAATACACTAATTCTTTTTTTCTTTCTTAATTTTATTCATACACACCTGATCATCACTGATATCTTTGATAGTGTATGAAACAACTGTTATACCCATGTTGATTAAATCTGAAGAAGCAACTTCAAATACTTGTTTTGAAAACTTTTTACGATCTTTATATATTTCCTAAAAGGTGCAAGTCAATATTTACAATTTTATTGATAAAACAAAAATAGATAGTAGGCATAAGTTTAAGATATTGAAAAATTTATTGACTAACTATATCACACTTAAAACATCTTGCAATAGCCTAATATAAATAGAAAAGAAACTCATTCAAATTTATATAAAACATCAAAAAATCCCATTATTAAAAAAACAGAATATGAAAGAATGCTTAGATTAAAATAAAATGCAATAAACTTTTATCTACATTCCTAATGAAATGAACAAAACACTAGATGAAAAAATATCTTGTGCTTAATCGTATTAACAAATTCTTAACAAAATAGCAGTATTATTCGAAATCTAAAAATTCAAAAAATAATGTGAAATCTACTGTAAACCAAACCCTAACTGAATAGAAACTCAAAGAAAAAAACTACTACCTATAAGTATAAACTTATTCATAAATTTGAGTAATTATACTTCATCCCGTAATTCAACAAAAATAATTGTCTAATTGTTATGGAAATAAGCAATAGAAACGAAACAGATTCAATTTGCCAATTGTATAATTTGTATAACAATTGAACAACGTTATAGTGAACTGTCTGCAGAAACAGTAGTAAGTTCACTATAAACAGTAATTCACTATATAACAAATTATTTGAAAAATTATTTTTCAGAATTTGACAATAGTATTGTTGGAAATAGAGATCACAATAGAACATAATTCGCTTATGAATCAGTAACTGAGTAAATATATTAAATATTAAAAAGAAAAATAATAATTTTTTTTTCAATTCTATGGAATAAATTAGCACTTTGCAATAAAGTATAATTGGATTTTAAGTAGAATTTACTAATTTTTGTATCAAAAAACAGTAAAGAGTCCAGTATTTTCTAGTTCTCACTTTCCCCAGGGAAAAAAAATCAGAACCCTTAATGGTGATTTCACTTCCAAAATAAAATTTATCAAAATGTCTTGTCTTTCCTCAGCACTAGGAAGGGGCATGATGAGGAATCTGATGCCTAATCTGATCTGATGCACTCTAATTTTACAGTGAAGAGCATGCAAGAGTAAGAGTTGACGTAATATAAAGAAATATCATCGTTTGCAAATCACAACTCTGCAAATTTTAAGTTTTAAATATGAAAAAAAAACTGAGCAAATCAAATTAGAGTTTACTGTTAAGAAACTAAAAATTTTTAGCTGTCTACTATAAGTGTATAAAATAATGTTTGTTGAATGGGAGCTCAGAAAAGACCACTAAAACAGATCACTATGACCGAGCGTTAACTATATCCCGAATTCATTATAGTTGGGTTCCACAGTATTAAAAACAAAGCATACATTTGAAATGAGCAAACGACAAGCATGTAAAATCAAAACTAAGCAGCCACAATTACCTCAACAGACATAGTACACATAATTGCACGTTGATGACCTTCTAATGTTTCTTTAGCTATGTCCATAATCTGTTTACTGGTTTTACCCAAAAACTGCTCACATGCAGCTCTGAGCATTTCCATATTCTGTCCTTGAATTTTGACCTGAATTTAAATAGAAGTATTGAATAATTTAGTAGAAAAACAATGTGTTAAATTGGCTTTTCAAAAAACAACCAATACTGTTTTGAATCACTTCATTAAAGATAGAATGACAAAAGTATTTACTCACATTACATCTGAATTTCGTTGCAAACAAATGTCTAAACAAAAGTGAAACTCAATCTGTAATAAATATACAGATTTCAATGAAATAAAAATAAAATTTTAATTAAAGAAAACAAAATAAACATAAAATAATAAATAACTAAATATGCCAATAGCACCAATTGTACAGGGTGCTTTTTCGAGTTTTAAGCTTAAAACAAAATCATTAACAGATACATAATTAAAAATAAAATAAATGAAATCATACAAAGAAAATCATAGTAATCATTTTAATACCTCAGTGGTTTCAATCTTTTTTTTAATAAATAAATTTGCATACTAGGGCTTGAATAAAAATTGAAAACACAAAGTGGACCATAACTATCTTTCCAATTTATTTGCAGATTAACCCCAAAAAATGAATAAAATATCATAGTTTAACCACTTTACATGTTTTTCTCTAAATAAAGTGGAATTTTTTTTAACACAATATAATTTCTAAATAACTGTTTCTTATGACTTCCATAAATGAGAGGTTCATGTAACCTAATGAACAAAGAACTTTAGCTTGCAAACAAAAAAGAAAAAATATGCATTAAAAAAATTTCTCCCCATATGTTCATGTTTCATTCTTTCACAACTTTATACAAAACATTTTAATTTGTATTTTTAATTTAAAAGCTACTATAGTGATCGGTATCACTTCTGAAAATCTACAGCTGAGACATGCAAATCAACAAAATTTTATTTACATTAAATGTCGTTGAGCCTCAAAGTTGTAAATGTAATTTTAGTTCACTCAACATACAAAGATATAAAGTTGGAGCCCTGAATAAAAGACAGTCAGACGAAGCATTGAAGTTTACTTATTACTGAAACCAGACTGTATTGAAAAGCCTTGTTTTTTATGCATTTTGCAGAACTTAAACAGAGTGACAATCAACTATTAGAATATATTTTTTGCTCAAACATTTTTTTGTAAATGTGCACCACAGGTATCTATTACTGTGTTAATTTCAATATAAAATAGTTAAAATTTAAAAATGAAGACAAATTGCTCACTTCAATAGTGTCCATAATTGCCATTTGTGACACAGTTTCAAAACTTAGCTATAGATGAAAAATTTGAATGCCACTTTTGACAACATATTTTAATATCAGCTATGGTTAATTGATTTGTATAGTGCTCCCAACAAGCACTGACCACAATGCTACCATAAAATATCAGCAGATGTGAATGAATCATAAGTAAAAACACCATTGCAATCAGGATAGTTTAAGAATGCTTCAAAAGTTTGCATGCATTTTAGTTTCAATTGTGGAATGTTATCCCATTACTTGCATAAAAAATAGATAAAAAATTAACAATATCAACTGTATTATATAATTGTTTTATATAATTGCTATTACATAACAGCACTATAAAGCATAGAAGTAGTCCATACAACAATAGAGGCAATGACCATTGAAAATGTACGGTTTAAGTGAAAGTATGCTAAATGACAAACTTATATAGAATAAGAAATTAATCTTTGACTGACTGACTGAAGAAAAAAAGATCATATTGGCTTTCATTTTATTTTTCCCCCTTAACAGCTTCTGCTTTTTTGAGAAATAATATTTAACTTACTCTCCTCAATATTCAACTTATTTCAGTTGTGTCGCTCCTCAATCAATACACAGAAACATTATAATGTTGTTAATTTAGCAATATCTTTTTTAGAACTTGAGAAGTTCTTTTAAATAAAAAATAATTACATAAATATGAAAATACATTTATAAGTCAAGTTCAAATTAAAATCTTTCTATAGCACAGCACCTAAAATTTAGAATATTAGCAATTTTGAAACTCATAAACAAAGAAGCTACATTCTGAAATGAAAATTACTTCATACTCCTTGTGTGTATACTCCTTGCTGTGTGTAAAAAAAACACAGTTATTGTTGATGAATGTAGCTAAAGAAATATATGTATTACAGTCAGCACGCAAAATAAGGACATTTGTGGTCCTGGGGAAAACAGATGTTAGATTGAAAAGTCGTTGTATCATTAGTGCACAAAAATACCTTTAGTATCAACACAAAGTTAAAAAAAGACTTAACCAATTCAAACATAGTACCTAATGCTTTCCTTAGTAGAAATTTGGCAAATAACAGAAAAAATTTTAACAATGCAACTTTTCTTCTACATTATATCTGTAAAATAACCCTTTAAAATAATACTTCATTGGTGAAAATGCATTAAAAATAATATGCTAGTGTGGGGAGAAAAAACACAAATCAAGATAACTGTGAAGACCACATGTTTAAACTTGAAAATTAACCACACAAGGGGACGGATGTTTTACAAAAAGTATAAATATAATTTTCGAACAAGAAAAGATAGATTTACGTTAGATAAATTTATTGTATCCTTTGAAAAGAAAATTACACAGATTACAAATAAGCACAAATAGCATCAACCTAATATTCAAGATAGGAATATAGGGGATCATGTTACACTTCATTCAAAAGGGATTCAAAGTGTTTTACATTTTCCGTGTGGTAATATCAAAGGAAATAATGGTTTAAATAATTCATTTGAAACTTTTTCTAAATCTTAATGACAAAAGTCGTGGAATGAACAGTGTGGACATTCTAACCGACATCAACATAGCATTGTGTCAATGGTATGGCAAACAGGGCTTAATACATCATTTATTATAAAGGAAGGGTAGATGTAGATCTAACTAAAAAGAGTAGACTGTAATTCCACTTAAAATGCAATATTAAACAAAGATATTGTAAAAAACAACATATTAGTCTCTTTACATTCAATGCTAATATATAGGAGAAGAAAAGTAGATTTTTCTAAAGCTATACTTTCTATTCAAAAGTTTTCATATTTTATTTTCAAAAGAAAATAAAAATAAAGAAGTATTACACTCATAATTAATCCTTTAAATTAATTTTACTTTTAAATTTGTTATTAATTCATAATTATGAGTATTATCTACCATTAACATGGATCAATATCCTCAGATTTCATCAAATTGATCTGCTGCATTCATTAGTAAATTTAATAATTAAAGAAACAACAAGTATGTAACAAAAGTGGGTTTTTACCAACTCAAATTCATAATACAAAAGTTTTGTATAGTAAAAAATTAGATTATAATTATTATACACATATACATAATTAAAAGCTATGCAAACTTTACATAAAAGCATACAATATTAACATAAGCTAAAGTTAATAATAACTGCAACTTGAAGAAATAAATAAAATAGAAATACTTGTGCTATTCCAGTAACTGATATTGGAACTCCTTGCTGTGTGTATACTTTGGGACTTTCGATAGACAGAGTCATGGTATTTAACGTTAATCTGGAAGGGAAAAAAATATGGCAATACAAGTTAACGCAGAGAGCTCATCACACTTTTCAACAATTTTATTATTTTCATAACAAACTTTTTAGCACTTCCTAAAGTGTTTTTTTTTTTTCCAAATCACATTTTAAAGTATCATTATTCAGATATTAATTATAGAATTCATTAAGAGGAAACTATTTTTACAAAATTATAAATATTGTGTTCGATAAAAAACAAATAAAATGAGTAAAAAATTTTATTAATATTTTATTTCAATAACTTCTTCTTTAATATTTCAATATATGACGATCAAAAGTAAAATATGCAAGTTTATATTTTAATAAACAGTTTTTTACACACACATACATACATACGTACAAGATGTAACCATTTTATAAGAAAATGAGAGTACTTCTTCAAAACAATGAACATTACAGTATAGCATTTTAACTTACAGAACACAATGAAATATATAAATTGCTATTAAATATTTCTCATTAAAACTAATTAACCCTCCAAGTGTTAAACTTTAAATTATTCTTGAATTCTATGTATTAAATTATTCTATGTTAGACATTATTTTCCTATGAAACACTGTGGGAAAAGAAAGCTTTTAGGAAGCATGCAGCTTAAATCCAATCCATAACTTCAGGATTTATTCTCAAAGAATTAAAAGTAATATTAATTATGAAACAGCATTAACATAAAATGTTACAAAACTTAAATTTTTAAGAAGTTCATTAATTAAGAAATGTTTTTTATCTTTTTATTTATAAAGCAACAAAAATTTCCCAAAGAGAATAATGTTTGTAATTTTATAAAAATACTGCTAAGCAAACAACAGTTTCAAAAGAAATAAAACATACTTTTGGGCTCTTTGAATAAATGGCCAAACAAAGACACGGCCTCCAGGGACAATGGTTGGGTTTTGCAAACAGCATCCTAGATAGACAATCATAAATAAAAAAGTTTAATGATAAAAGTTTACAAATACTGAAATACACAAGTAAAAAAAAATTTCGCAATTCATAAATAAAAAGTATCTCGTGTGCCCCTGATAGGAAGTTGCCACAACTTTCCAATCATTTTGATGAAAATACTGGTATCTAGTCTCTACATTAAATCAGGAAAATTAATACTAAGAACAATAAAAAATAAGTCATTGCAATGATTAATTAATGAATTTATTCAATTTGGTCAAATCATTATTTTTCTCTAAATATAATTATATATACATAGAAAAAAAAAGATAGTGATTGACTAAAGTGTCAAACAACTTCCAAGTCTAACGTAACTTAGTCAACTAACTCAGTATCTAAACACAAAGGTGTTTCCAGATTTATACACAAATTACGGAATGTGTTTGATTGCAGAAAATAAATTTTTTTTAAATATAATTTGTAGAAATAACGAAATAATATTTAAAGTAATTTTGAAAATTGTCCTTTGGCTTGAAAGTCATATCCATGATTTCGTAAATTAATAAACAAACCAAACAATAAACATGTCAAGTGATCGGAATACAGAAATTATTTAATCAAATTTATTTAGTCACACTGATAATTTCCTTCAATTATTTGGAAGAAACATACAATATATATGACAGTACATGGGAGAAATATCTTGATATAGATATAACTTATTTTTTCCAATTACTTAAAAGAAACATTCAATACATATGGATACACGGGGAAAATATCTCGACATAGATAAAATTTATTATTCAAACATACAAAAAGTGATGTCTAAAGAACAAAAATCTAAATACCTGAAACTACTAATGCTTCATTTGGCCCACAAGTCAAAAATCCTGGCATTTTTCAAAATCTGGGCATCATAACAATAAATGAAAACATACTACCCATTGCCGGTTTTTGTTTCACTATCAGTTAAAAAATTAATCGATAGGTGTACACAATCGATGTAATATTTTATATTCTATTATAAAATAGCAAAGTAATACTATCAAAGAATGAATTGAGGTAAAATAATATGTGTAATGAAAGATAGGACTCTTAAATTCACTGTATCTTATTTAGAATATAAATGAAATTATTAAAAATAACTCAGTAATTTATATTTGGCAGCATCAAAAAAGCCTGTTCGAGTTTACCAACTATTATCAACTTTCTAAACTTAAATGTTCGTATAATTTATTTATAACGCATTCGTTATTTGTTAAAATATTCCGTTCACGAAGTTTCAGTTTTTTCTAATTGAAAAAGTTCTTATTTGAATCTGAATTATTTTGTGGAAAGTGCACAAGAAAATGAAAATAAATAAACTAAATTTGTACACATGTTAATGTAATGTAAAATTTGTCAGTCACTTTCAGCAGTTATTAACAGGTATATATCGATTTAAAGCTCCTGTTTATTTTGAAACAAGTTTATTTTTTTCCTTTTTATTGCATTTCATCTGATTTTATGTTGATGTTCAAAATTCGATACTGCTTCAGTTTTGAGTATGCTTGTTAAAATCTTAATTTATTTGAATTTTATGCCCTATATATTATGTCGTTGTTTTCAATAGTATTGACTTATTATTATTTTTTTAGCTTATGTAATTATGTCTCACTTTGAAACTGAGAATACTTCTTTTGATCCATATCATGGCGCTCCACCTGTACCTATAGAAAAACTTAAGAAATACAAAAGAGGAGAAAGAGTTGATTTTGTAAGCGATTTCCCTATGATTTTTATATCTTAATAATTAATGATAATAGAAGGTAAGATATTAGATATAAAACATTGTATAATGAAACAAATAGTTAAGCTATTACTATTTTGATAAAATTTGGTTTACTGCTACCAAATTAAGTTCTGCTATGCTCTAAACTGAGTAATTAAAAGTTGCATGTTGAGAGAGTTTTTATGGTAAGCCATTATATATGGGAAATTTTACAGCTTAACCTTAATGTTGACTAATGTTAACCTTAATGCTGGTAAAAAATTTAATGGTTGTAGACAGGGTTGGGTTTTTGACGTCAAAAAGTGGTTTTTGACATGACAAGGGTATAATACTGGTTTAAACCGTCAAAAACCCGTCAAAAATGTCAAAAACTAAAGTTTGCCAAAAAAATATATAAACTTCAAAACTACCAACAGTTACCATGCATTATATTGAAATTTAATTATACTATAGGTAATCAGCAGGTTTTAAAATATTTTTTAATTAAAATGAAGGTAAAATAACAGATTTAAAATCTCAGAAATTTATATTCAAATACATGTGCGAAAAATTTTGCACAAAATTTTTTTAAATATTTATATTTTGAAAATAAAATTTTTTTTCTTTGATACTTAAGAAAATTAAAAGTTTATTACTATGCATTTTTGACATATAAGGAACATATAACTAATATTTATAAGGAACTTACAAGTTATGGTTGTATAAATACAAACTTGATACAAGTGTATGAAAAAAAATTTTTATGTTATACCGAATATCTTTATTATCCAGTATGTTAATTTGAATTTAAAAGTAGTTATATTTGTGAATAATGATAAATATAATTCATATTGTTTATTATATTTATTTATAATTATTACACTTATCATTTTAAGACAATTTTTACCTCTTAATTTTTTCCCCCCCACTTGTATTAAGAATACAAATAATGCATATCTTGAAAGCAAGAAGTAATTATTCAACAGCTGAATATTTAGATATTCAACAAAACTATGTATATAGTATTCAGCAAAATGAAATTCACAAGTATTTGGATAAACTAAATTTTCAGCATAGTAAATGAATAGGCTGAATATACTGTAAATCGACACTAACTACTCTGTGTATTTAACAGAAAGCACTTAAATTTGTATTGTCTTATGTTAAAAAGATTATTAAGAAAATTTAAAGGAATATTACAAAGATTTTTCTTTAAAAGATGTCCAATGTGCAAAACTGCTAATGTTTATCTTTAAAAATGTCTAATTTTTAGTATAATCTATACTATACACTAAATTTGGTTATAAATAAATTTCTTAATAATATCACTGCAGATTTTCAATAACACATGAAAATGAATACATAATATTGAATACAAAAGATAATGAATACAAAAGATGTGAGCTTTCAAAAGTACAAGATTTTGGTTACTATTCAAAATATAAGTGTTTCTTCAAAATTTAAAATTTATTTTTTCTAGAACATATTTAGAAACACTATCCTTTATAAAAAATATATAAATTTTATATATTAATTTAATTTTACATATGAATATAGGTTTTTGACATTTTCGACATTTTTGACAGTGAGGTTTTTGATGTGACGGTTTAAACCATGGTTTAAACTGTCAAAAACTGTCACATGTCAAAAACCTGCCAACCCTGGTTGTAGATGTGTTCATAATTACAAAAAATTGTCAATTGTACATTGTTTTATAATTAAGGATATTTAATTTTTTTTATCATATTGGTGAAATGCAGTATTATTAAAATTGAATTTTGTCATGCATATACCATATAATTTTAAAAGTTAACTATGTAGCACTCATAATCTTTGAAAATCTAGAGATCCTTTGCACAGAATAATAAAGAAAAAATTGAAATTTCAGATCAGATAGGATGATAGAAGATCAAAATTAACTGAACTGTCAATTCTGCCAATTTTGACTTTTTCATAATAGTAATTTCCTTTCTTTTTAATTTGTCTAATATTACAAATAGGGAAGAAATTTTAAAAAATCATTATCTTTCAATAATATTTTTGAATCTATCTGAGAATTAGGCACATTTTTGCTTTTTAAATGTTGTGATAATGATCATCTTCTTATAAACTTACATTCATATTATGATCTATGAAAATGTATCCAAAAGTCTTTATTTTAAATAATTATTTCAATAATGTTTTATTCTTTTTATTAATTTCATTTTATATTTTCATTATTTTGATATCAATGAGATACTCCTAGTAAACAGATTATAACTATTTCAATTTTAAAAAATGCAAATTTCATTATTGAATCTGCTTATAAAATATATGAAGGAAATAAGAACCATGCAATAATTTAAAAACCTTCTATATTTCAAATTACTATTCATTGTTTTCTGTAAAACTATTATAAATGTGATTTTTACATTTTTTTTTTATTTATTTAGAGGGGAATTAAAAGTAAACTACACAAAATAGACCTGATTAAAGCTGATAAAAAGATTCGGAAATCTGTAAGAGATGCTGCAAGAAATGAATTGCTGTTAACAGAAGAATCTGGGTAATTATCTTGCTTTGTATACGCAAACATTTGGATTATTATTAATTAAACCTTAAAACTTGCTCACCTTGATTTAAAATAAGCAGAATATAAAGATACATTTTTTTGAAGGAAACCGTGCTTTTCTCTCAATGTACCTGTTCATATTGTTTATTTTTAAGAAAATCTTTGTTATTAATTATATCTCTGGAAATTAAATTTTTTTCTAGATTTTATGCTGTTGAATAATTTAAAATTCACTTTAAAATATGCTAAATAAATTTTAATAGTTATCTTGAACCTGATGATAATGAAGATACCTATAGAATCAGTCAACATGAGATTGCTGCTGAAGTTGACATTACTAGTGCTTCTAAGGTAATTCTGTAAATATATGTATTTTTTTATTTTATAAGTAACGAAAAAACTTTTTTTTAAATAAATAATCAATAAAAATCTTGACATAAGTTCTCTATTCTTTATTATTTGGTTCTACTTTTTTTCTAACTAGTTATTTTTCTCATATAATTTGTATGCCTCATATCGTATATATCAGTGGTGCGCAAACTTTTTTCGACTGCGACCCCTTTTGTAGAGAGAAAATTTTCGGTGACCCCTAGAGATAAATGTTCACAAATACGATGTATATTTCGCGCATTTCTTTCGTTTCATCGAATAAAAACATCATCATATTTAACTCATATTAATTTTTATTTATAATTTTAAGAAAATACTTTTTGTATAATTCAAAAATCAGTAATTGCCCTTTAATGAGATGTATGTGGCTGCAAGTTTCTAATTATCTCATCGATGTTTGGATGTATGTTACTAATTGCAATTCGCATACCATCTTCAGGGTTTAAACGCGAGTGGTATTTAGTTTTTATTGAAACTAGTTTGCTAAATCCAGTTTCACATAAATACGTTGATGCAAATTGTATTAACACTATGATGGCATTCTTGCATAAAACGGGATATTGTTTTTCCACGGATAGCCAGATAGAGAATACATTACGCATTACGGTCATGGAAAGAGTGGACAGCATGAAATTGCAATTAAACAGTTAGTGGCGGCGCTTCACTCTTTATATGTACACTGTATAGTATGCTGCATGCAGGGATAATGCATTTCATAAAAATTTGGCGACCCCCAAAAAACTTCTGACGACCCCTAGTTTGCGCACCACTGGTATATATACATATTTATATATATATTCCCTCCTTTCCTAAAAAATGTAATTCATGAATTTACAACCTGTTTAACATTTAACATAGTATTATAATGCTAATGACTCTTTTTTTCCCTCGCTTAAATACGTTTGCTTATTTGCTTATCACTTTGTAAGTTCAAAGCAAAGAATAATTCTTATTAATTTATTTCTACAAACACTCTTTTAAATATGATAATAAATGTGGAATTTATTTTTACATTTTATTTTACAGTTGTTTAATCTATCCCTGACTGAATTTGGACCATATAAGATAAATTATTCAAGAGATGGAAGGTAATAGAATGCATATTTTTTGTGTTTGTAAGCTTTTTTTTTTTCTTGCTTTATTAATTGTTTATTATCTGTGTCTGCATATTGTAATATCTATTATTTTATACCTAGTTTTTTATCCTCCTTCTTGGTTTTAATGATTTTGCTTGTAATAAAACTAAAAACCTGCAAAATGTCTATTAAATCTTTTTCGGTCATTCTATAGTTTGTACTATTTACTTCTAAAATATAGTCAAAATCAAAAATTTTAAAACTTGACATAACTTATTTTAGAGATTGTCATAACTTTAATAAAGCAGTTTTTTCAAAATAGTTAGAAAAGTAGATTTTTATTTAAGTAGCAATTAAATCAATTAATTATTTTAAGTAAGCTTTTTGTGTAAATCTAAAAGCAAATTATTTTTCTGTTTTGTTCTTACTGAGATTGTATGATAGTTGCTGGATACATTTAATGAATGGTTCTTTTTAACTTTTTGAAAAGTGAAAAATCTGAATAAATAAAAATCCTTATGTTTACAAATATTATTATGTCTGTTTTTGGATATTGTCTGAAACTTTGCATTGTGACTAAGTAACAAAGTTTATTTCAAAAAAAGTTTTCCTGATGTGTCACATTATTTCTATTTAAGATTACGTATTATTATAATATACTGAAAATAAAAACATTATATTAATGGAATAATCTGTCATGCGTTAAATATAATACCTAGTGGACTTGTGGGTCATAGGTTGCTGACCATTAGTCTAGTCATTAGTTGCCTAAGGAAAATATAATTTGTTCGTGGAAATTGCTTAAAATTTACTTGCTAATTTTGACCATTGTGTGTATATGTTGTATAAAAGCAAACATTCTTGAGTGAACAGAGAACAAACTTGATAAATGTAAACAAAAAATAATAATAACGAAATGTTCATTTAAAAGCTAATGAAAAGTAGAAAAATAAATTCCATGTGTCATAGTGATGATTATGACAATTTTATCGTGTTCTTAATTTTTGAAAAATAAAATTTTACCAGATGATAAAAAGTTTTTTTAAAAAATTTCTTCTTAGTATTTTCCTAATACAGTCAAACCCCGTTAACGCGAAATCGCTTATCACGAAATTTCGCTTAACGCGAAATAATTGTTAGGTCCCGTCGATCGAGTCTGAAGAATAGTGTTAATTAATTCTTTTAACGCGAAACCCAAATCGCAAAATACCGCTTAAGACGAAAAGAATTTTTTTCACTCCAAGTCAAAATTTCTTCTTTTACAAGAGTTTGGAATTAGTGTTTTGAAATTTCTACTCCTACCCTCGAATCGAGGTCCCATCCTTCCATAATTATCTCTTTTGATTGGTTGCTGCTATTCTGTTTCGGAATGTTCTTTGCACGTGCGTGGAAGGGGGTGGAAAGTAGTGCATAAGCACACATGATCGTGGTAGAGTCCGACTGTCAGTTGCCCTTGAAATTTCGTAAAAATGAGTCGAAAACAGCAATCCTTGTCCTTAGAGACTAAACAAAAAATTTTGAATGAAGTTTGTGATGGAATATTAAAGAAAACAGAGATCGCGACGAAATATGGAATTCCCAACAGCACGCTATCTACGATTATAAAAAATCGTGAAAAAATGAAGTCGCATATGCTATCAATCAATTTGAGCCAGCTAGAAAGCGAATGAGAACAGGGGGAAATGAGGAGATCGAAGTAGCGCTTTTGCGATGGGTGCGTGAAGCAAGGAGTCAGAATCTGCCTTTAACGGGTCATGTATTGCAAGAAAAAGCAAAAGTTTTTGCGGATGCTCTCGGCGTGACAAATTTCGCATCTTCAAACGGTTGGTTAACACGATTCAAAAAGCGTCATGGAATTGTGTGTCATAAAATCTGTGGCGAAGAAGCAACTGTAGATAAGGAGACTGTGGAATCATTTTTGTCTGAAAAGTGGCCTGCTCTTAGGAAAAATTACGCGCCACGTGACATTTTCAATGCTGATGAAACGGGACTCTTTTTCAAAGCATTGCCCTCCCGTACATTGAGCATTAAAGGAGAAAAATGCTCCGGCGGAAAATGCTCTAAAGAGAGAATTACTGTTTTGGTCGCTTGTAATATGGATGGGACCGAAAAATTGCCCTTGTTTGTCGTAGGTAAATCAGCGAACCCACGTTGTTTTAAGAACTTAAAAACTTTACCCGTTGTATATGCTTCAAATAAGAAAGCCTGGATGAATAAAATGCTTTTTAAGAAATGGTTAACAGACTTGGACAGGAAACTATTTCGGGAAAAAAGAAATATTTGTTTGATGCTTGACAATTGTAGTGGTCATAATGATATTCATGGACTAAAAGCGATTAAATGTGTTTTTTTACCTCCTAACACCACAGCAAAACTTCAGCCGTGCGATCAAGGTATCATTCATAGCTTGAAGGTGCAATACAGAAAAGAAATGGTACGCAAGATGATCCATTGCTTTGATAATAAAATTACATTTTCTGTAAATCTATTAGACGCAATGAGATACTTAAAATGTGCTTGGAACAATGTTTCTTCTGAAACAATTATAAACAGTTTCAAGTGCGGTGGGTTCACAGATGGAAAAGAAATGAATCTTCAAGAAATAAGTGAAGCAGAACCAGAAACGTTGACTAATTTGATCGAAGAAGCGGAAAAACGCGGGATTCTATCAGCCCCTTTGTTCAAAGACTACACCACTATAGACGAAGATTTGCTAACATCGGATATAACCACCGATCAAGACATAATCGCTGAACTATCGGCGAAAAATGATGATGTCGACATGGATACAACTGATGAAGAGTCCGATATTGAACAAGAAAATCCAGTTACTTTAAATGAGGCGACATGTGCAATGAAAGTAATTAATCGTTTCCTCATGCAACAAGAAAATGCTATGGATGCATTAGATAACTTAGAACATATAAATGACTTTATTAATAAGTGTTATCTTAAGAAATTAAAACAGAAGTCAATAACTGACTTTTTTCAACCTTGATTCCGTAACGGATAAATAAATTCGTAATTTGGCGTTCAATTCACTTCATTATTTCTTCTCCAAATTTCAAGTTATTTTTAAATGTTCATTGTTTTTAGTATTTTTAATTTTATGTTAAATTCACTTAAATTTGCAATATGTCTTCATTAGTAACTTTTAAGAACTGTAATATATAAGTAATTGTTTAGTAGTTCAATAATTGTTGACTAGATGCCGCCACTACCTAAACGGTTAACACGAAATTCGGTTAACACGAAAAATTTCGGTGGTCCCGACGATTTCGTGTTAACGGGGTTTGACTGTATTTCATCTAAAGTTCCTTTAAATATTTTAATTTGAAAAATTTTAAATATTATTTTGTCTAGGAATTCTATGAAATTAACTAAGTCTTTAAATTGTTTTTTCAGGCATCTCTTGCTTGGTGGCCGCAGAGGACATGTTGCTGCTATGGATTGGGTTACCAAAAGGCTTCATTGTGAGATAAATGTCATGGAATCTGTTCACGATCTTTGTTATCTCCACTTACCTACTATGTTTGCTACTGCTCAAAAAGAATGGGTTTATATATATGACAATAAAGGAGTCGAACTTCATTGCATCAAAAGGCTTAGTAGAGTTTTACAAATGGAATTTTTACCATATCATTTTCTATTAGCGACATCTGTAAGTATTTTGATTATAATATTTATTAGAAAAAAATTATGTGTCTTTGATTTGATGATATATCTTGAAATCCCTCCTGCTGGTTATCTATCTTTTAATTCACAACAATTATGCAAATTCTGGCAATTGCTTAATAAGTTCACTGTTGGGATTATAATCTGGAAAAGCTCTATCACTTCTTGACATTTTAATCAACTAGAAGTTTGAATCTTAAAGCAGGAATCTGAGTAATTAATAGTGTATTTCTGATATTTTAATTGCAAATGTACTTATGTAAAATACATAATTGTTTGTTAAGGAAATAGCATCATCTCTTGTAAAGAAAAATTATTTGTTCCTTTTATTGACTTTAATTTAAAACGTCTGTAATAACAATACAAACAAGCTCAAAATCAAAATACTCAGGGTTGTATTGGTTTTTTTCAGGAAAAATCTAACCTACTGGGCTTTTTTGGAGTTTCAGGATTTCATTGTTTTTTTACTATTGTTTATAATCTTAGAGTAAATCTTGTCTTGCTACAATTTAAATACCATTAATTTAATATAATTGTGTTAATTTGCTATATTTAAAAAAATTTCATTTGAAACTGTATATAAGAAGACTTATAGGTCTGAAAAAAATATTATTTAAAAAATATTTTTATAAATAATTTCCCCATTTTGTTGAATTGTGATTCTAAAATATTTATTGCATATATTGTTATAACGATGATTTCAATAATATTGTGAATTAGTTTCTCAAGTTTTTGTTAAAATACTTTTGTACATTGTTTGCAATTTATAGTTATATATGTTTTTAAAAAGGTTAATTAAAAATTTTCAAGCACAGTAGAATATAGAAGTAATGGAAATATAAACTTTTCAATGTATGGAATTGAGCTAATCTGTTAATAAAAAATCATATCTGCCAAGTCTCCTGTTTTTTAACGAAGATTCGTGTATTTTACAACTTACCCGTATATTCTCAAATTTCTCCGTATCTCTTAAAGAATATTTTTGGTGATAAAATATCCACTGATGGCAAAGATACTTCACTTATTCTTCAACAGATGGTGCTATTGCCAGTACTGCAGTATGTTGACTGTTAATAGTTTAAATTGAGCCATGATTGCTCAGGGGATGGAGCATTTGCCTTCCAATGAGATGAACCAGGTTCGAATCCCAGTGATGACTAGTCGATACAAATTCCGCATCCAGCTTGCACGGACCACAGTTCTGATATAAAATACCCTCAGTGGTAGAGGGGTCACGGATTAAAGTCCCTTTGCCACCTAGTCTAGTTTTCGTGTAACTCAAATGTGGTTTAGTCCCATCAAAAAGTCCTCCACGAAGGAAAATTTCTCCCAATACCTGATCCAGGAGTTCCCTTGTCTTCTGGATTGTGTTCAAAATTACAAGGCTACGGAGTTGATCATTAGTGGTCATAAACTCAAAATTTGGTCGGCTGTCCAACGACGGTTATGAAATAAAATACAAAAACAAACATTCTTTATAATAGGTTTCATGCGAAAGAAATAATAGAATTTCATATAGAAAATTAATAGTTTCATAAAAGAAATACATGGTCAACAACGGTTATAAAATAAAATAGTTTAAGTAATTACAAATAATGGTTTGAAAAAATCATCTTTATATTAAGATTTATAGACATCTTTTTGTTAACTGTAAATGCTTATATTATTTCCAATTTTGAGTTTCTCTTTTTAACTTACAAGATTATGCATGATGTATCAAAACTTTACTAAAAGCCTAAAAAATTTCGCTAGCAAAATCTCCATTATTTTATTTTTCCAATGTTGGGAGGTATGTGAAATGCAATTATGAAGAAACCCACTGTCAGGTTGGTTTTTTTTTAAAATTAAACTAACCTGGGTTTGTTTTTTTTGGGAGGGGAGGAATGGGTAAAATTATTGCAACAATACTTCCCAAAATGTTTCATGTGAATAATTTTCTTCGTTTCAGAGTGAAAAAGGATTTGTATCATGGTTAGATGTTTCTATTGGTAAAATGGTAAAGGAACTGTATACTAATGCTGGTCGACTAAATGTAATGAAACAAAATCCTTACAATGCTGTTCTTGTAACTGGTCATCCAAATGGTGAGAATATAACAGATTTTTTTAAAACTTATGACAGTTATTAACAAATAAATTTAGATTCTAGATGGCATAAAGTTTGAAAAATCAAATTACAAAACATATATATTCTTGTTATATATAATAGTCATTTTAATTTCAAAAATTTAGGTTCAGTAAGCATGTGGTCGCCAAATGTTGATAAGCCTCTTGCAAGGATTTTATGTCATGCCCATCCAATTAGAGCTCTTGCTGTTGATTCTAAAGGATTGTAAGATTTTTTTTTTAATTTTCTTTGAAATTTTAATTTTTTTACTGCTTTTACATGACTGACATAAGTTAATTGCACTGAAGGTACATTGCTACAGCTGGTGCTGACAGAACTCTAAAAATATTTGATGTTCGAACATATAAATGCTTGCAGTCATACAAATTAAAAGGTGCTGCTGGATTCTTGGATTTCAGCCAAACGGATGCATTAGCTGTGGGTATTGGAAGTGTTGTAGAAGTAAGCATAAATAAAAACATCTTGATTTAAGAAATTTTTTTATTTAGTTTTACCATGGCCTACCTCCAAATCTATGTAATATGCACATGCACACAAACTCAATTAGTGGAAAACTTGTCATCATTACAGAAATTTTTTACTATTACTAAAAAAGAAAAATATCCACCTCTTCAAAGAAAGTTTGTCCTTTCGAATACCCGAGAAGAAGAAGAAAATTCCTTTTTATGCCTTATCCTACCATTGCAAACACAATTTAAAATTACATTCACATGATTTAGAATCACACATTACGTGATATAAGATCTGGCATCTTGTTTCGTATTTTCATAATTTTATATCAAATATTGCATTTTGTATTCTCTCAATTTATAAGACACTATTATGATTCGAGTTCAAGTGACTTAAAAATTATATATCAGAATTTGTATTCACACGATTTTAAAATGAAATACCAGGGTTTGTATTTTTGTGATTTTAAAATCAAGTATTGGGATTCGCATTAGGGTGATTTTAAAATGAATCATTGAGATTCACATTCACGAAATTTTAAAATCAAATATCGATGTTCGTATTCTCGCTATTTTTAAATGAAACATCGAGATTCATGTTCTCATGATTTCAAAATCAGATATTGAGATTCATATTCTCGCGAATTTAAAATCAAACATTGATATTCACATTAACGCTATTTTAAAATTGAACATCACTATTCATATTCACATTTTTTTTTTTTAAGTTAAATATCAAAATTTGTATTCACATGAGTTAAAAACTACACATTGAGATTCATAATTACGCAACCTAAATAAATAACTAAAATCTCACGTTGATTTCTTTTTATTAAAGCGTTGATAACATTTTGTGGGTAAATGCTTCTTACTTACTTTTTTTCATACTCAAATTTCATGTATTTTTTTTTTAATTTTAACATAGCATTTTTAGATTTCTGTTTTCAGCTTTTTCAATTTTTTACTAAACTTTTCCATGTAATAAGAATCAATATAAAGTTCTATTAAAATTAAGCAATTTTGCAAAAATCCATGATTTTCAAACAAATTTTGCCGAAATGACGTGGCTAAAAGAAGAGGTATAACTAGTTACAAGAGTTAATCAAAGTGTGCAGAAAGTTTTTTAATTTAGATTTTATATGCACAGAAGGTGTTTCATTTTATCTAAGTCAGTCTAATTTATTAGGTAAACTTGTTATGCAAATTTTTCAGTCAAGCATTGCTCTTGTTTAATAACAGGAAAAAAAATGGTTTATTGTTTGAGAAATATTAACAACGCTGTACTAGTTGGCAGTTCAAGGAGTTTAAAGCGGTCACAAATTATGTGCTGTTATCAAATTAAAATATATTTAGTCTTATTTCTATTTCTATATTTTCTTCTGTTTCACGAAATCTACAATTCAAATTCAGGAATAGTGATTATTTCAGAGATAAATTTTTTGCTGAGTGGGCATCTTTAGAAAAAAAATACCAAGCTATTTTAAAATATTTACTTTGCTATTTCAAATTATAATATTATTCTTATAGCATTTTGCTTTTTTGATAATTGAGTTTATTTTTAATGATGCTTAAAATTATAAAAAATATTTACTTTTCAATTAGCTTGATCATTTTTATGTGAATTCAAGTTAACTTTAATCCATAGCAGTAAATTATTAGAAATTGACAAAGAATCTAGTACATTATAAAACCATGAAATGTTGTTGTAAGTAATGTTTTGCATATTCCAAATGTAAACGAGATACAATTTAGCTTTGTAGACCTTTAATCTTTGTTTTATATTTCATGATTTTTAGGTACATTTATTTTTATATTTTTAAAATTTATAAATGTTATGTTCTGTCTGTTGAGTATCTGCAAATTCATTAAATATTTTAGGTGTATAAAGGTTGTTGCAGAAATACTGTTAAAACTCCATATTTGCGTCATAGAATTACATCAACGGTCTCTGATGTTCAGTTTTGTCCTTATGAAGATGTGTTGGGGATTGGTTACAATTCAGGTTTTGATAGTATTTTAATACCAGGTAATTAATAACTTTTGTTTTGCTACCATTTAATTTTTATAGAAATTTTGATAAATTAACTGAAAATAATTTAAACATCTTCAAAAGTTAACACTCCTATTACCATTTCAATCTAATATATTATATTTCCTTATTAATGCTCTAAATACATCTTGTATATCTAGAACTATGAAAAAGCAGATAGTTGTGGTACAAATATTATTAGTTTTCCTTTTGAAAAGTAAATGCCCTATGTGTTTAACTGTTATATATTAATTTTCACCGGTACATAAATTTTTATAAACAAAAAAAAATCGAGACATCACAAACCATTAATTGAATTGTTAAAACTATTTTTATTTTATTTTTAATGTTTTAATCTGTTTTGTACAATTGGCTGGTGGCTGGGTCGCATGCAAGCGATTTCCCCCCTTTTTTTAGTTTTAAGTCCCTTCGCAAATGATTATTCCCCAACAGGCAGTAAATGGCTGAAGAGGAGTGGCGTAATGGTATGAGAGCCTATCAGAGCTTGCCAGAGGGCGCTGTTTTTCTCCCTCCTTTTTTTCGAATTTTCGACGCAGAGCGCGTTAGCCAGTCTCGTAATTTTTTTCTTAAAGGTAGCACGTTTTTTTTAGGTAGACGTTTTAGGGCTACTAGGTCCTGGATCCAGGGACCGGATGACCGATAAGTATTTTTTTTCCTTACAAACTGGCGTATTAAATTAGTAATTAATTTTAATTAACAATGTCGAAAATTGTTATAATATTAAATTAACTTAAAATAGATACTTAATAATCTAATTACGCCGATAATCTTAAACCACATGCGAATAATTTTTTTTTAAACCCAGCCTAATTTTTTATAAGTTGTTAAATGTGAATTATTTTCCATAATATATATTAAACTGTTGTAACAGTTGAAATTTTGTTTTGGAGATGTTGCACCAAAATTTTGAATTCCTAAGACATTCTGAGTATTGTGTTAACAAAGAATGTTTTATATGTATTGTAACCAAGAATTATGTTTTAATACAATTTTGTTTTTAAAAGTTATATTAGTCTTTAATTCTGACTATGCCTCGTGCTAATTCCTTGGATAGGATTAAATTTCGTGCACGTGCAGTCTAGTGCCATGATTCTCTAAGATTATCTATAATCTTTTTTTTAAATAACTAAATATTTCGTTAAATAATGCCAATTATCATTGCTTAAAATTAATTCCAGTCCAAATTGCTGTTTAGCTTAGCAGATTAATTTTGCTAACAGATTTTCGAGTCACGTGGATGGCCTGCACGAGCACGTTGGAGAAATAGTAAATACTGAATTTAAATGTTAGTTTTAAGGTATGAATATACTAATTAATTTAACATTAGAATCACGTTGTAATTATTTGAATATTTTTAGATACGTTATTTGATATTTGATTTAAATTGTTCACAACGCAAGTGTAAACTTATTAAATAATTATTCCAAATTCTATACTATTATTTTATTAAAGGACATTATATGTTAAAAATGATCCATGAAATTAAAAATAAATTATAACCACGTTTACGAACCAATATACAATTTAAATATAACCCTGGTTAGTTTAATTTTCTTTAACTATAACAATATAAATTTTTTATAAATTATACCTGAATTACTTTTGTCAATACTGAATACCAATTTTTAAGTTATACCTGGTTTACAGTATAATTATTATAATAATAAATAATATTTTTAAATTTAACATAACATAGGGCATTTATTTTTCAAGAGGAAAACTTTCTGTGGAAAGCCAAATATTTGTTGAATTATTTAAATTCTATTTTTTTCTTTATTTTTGCATTTGTTTTCTGCGGCTGTTTATAATTTTTTTTTTCCTTCCAATTTTTTTTTTACTCCATTGTCACATTTCACCATCCTCACCCGTTGTCATACGTCATACTATAAAGATTGGAATTTAAATCAAAAAATGAGAGATCAATATTTTTCTTTGAATGATATTCTTTTTATTTTTCATTAAAAATAACATATAAGTTTCATTAAATATATTAAGTTTTAAAATATTTAAATTTTTTCTTAGCTTAAAACACATTAGAATCATTGTAACAAGCAAAAATTATTATGGCACACTTAATTTTTACGCATGCTTAAATTGAAATTTAACAGTGTCACAAAGTTAGGATGTTCAAAATGCTGGATCACAAAATGAAAAGCAACATAGAAACATTTGAATTAAACTGGTATTTCTTATTTAGGTGCTGGTGAAGCTAATTTTGATGCTTTTGAAAGTAATCCTTTTATGACTAAATCTCAACGAAGAGAAATGGAAGTGAAAGCATTGCTTGAAAAGGTAACCTGAACTTTTGATACTAAACTCTTTAATCAGTGCATTTATGTGTTCTCAAATAAATTTTTTTTAAATTTTGCGAAGAAATAAACGAAAAAATAATGGTTGTTAGAATATATATATTTCTTGTGTAATATCTGACGATGTTTTTCGTCTTCTGATATTTCACAATTTTTTGTTTTTCATATTGTGATGCAAAATATGTTGAAATCAGCTGTCAGACTGTTTACAACTATAAAAATAACTTGTTAACTAATAAATAATTACTTTTCTAAGTCAATATCTGGTTTTCAATTTCAAACTTTTTAGTATAAATCTGACTTAAAAATTTAAATTTCTAGCTACAAAATATTGTGTTTGAAAGTGAGCCAGAAGAATTTCATTCATTGGCAATGGAGAATTTTAATATCTCACAAAGGAATAATTGGATGTTGTAAAAAATATAGAACAGATATTCATTTAAATCCATTACAAAGTATAAGAGTTATTTTTTTTATACAAGTTGCTGTTGTAACATAGCTACAACATTTGTAACTAGCTAACAATTACAAAATATTTGAACAAAAAGGTTTGTTGCTTGTATGCTCAGTAATCAAAGTTTTACCCACTTGTTAGAACGTGAACAGATATTTGAATTTAGTTTCTGAACCAAGCCATTTACAAAAAAATCAATCTCAAAAGAAAACTATTAAAAAAAATTTACATTAGAATGGAATATTCTATTGGAATGTTTTAATTTAGGAATGCTCAAAAAGTAGCTTTTAGAAAACAGTAGCTATAAAAATTTTATGTTAATCTCAAATTTATCTATTTTTCCCTTATTCTTAAAAATTATTTTAACTTATTATTTACTATTACTAATTTTTTTCACTTTTTTATGGTTAAAAAAAGCTGCAATCTTGATCACCTAGGCATGGTAGAAGAGCTACGAATTCTCAAAATACAAACATTACCAACTTTAATAATTGTATTGCCTGATGAAAAACATTAATTTCTTGTTTTCTAATATTTAGATTTATTAAATCACAGTTGGGAATTTTTTTTTATCTATCTAATATCTTTATTGTTTCATTTTAATGTAATAGAATTTATTATTTTTTAGATTCAACCTGAGTTAATTACTCTGGACCCTGGTCACTTAGGATCTATAAATGTGCCTAGCTTAAAAGAAAAAATGGAAAAAATGAAATCAATTGCTGTAAGTATTTCATAACTAGCCTTATATAAAGTTTATTTTTGTGTAAGGAATCAGTTTTTTCTAAAACTGTCCAGTTCAAGTTATTTTTATTATAAATTATTTTAAAAAACCTCTAAAAAGGTTTTAACTTGTTGCAAGGTAACAAAAAAAGCATGTTGAATTAGTTAATTTTAAAACATAGCATACTGTTCATTTGCTTGAATATGTGTTCCTACTTAATCACTGGAATAACCCATGGTTTAAAATCTGGACAGACATTCCCTAAATACGTTCTGTGGAGCCCTACAATTCTATAGAGATTTTTCTGGAGTGTTCTGCAAAACTTTAAGTTTTCTATAGAAGTCTTACAGGGGTTCAGGACTTTTTTTAACCGGTTATGTTTTTTGAAACTTGTAATTACATTTGCATCTAATCGAAATATTTTAGTTATCTTTAAGCCAATTCACCTATGGAGAAAAAAAAATAGCTAAATTTAAAATCTATATAACTCTTCTAATAATAATACATTTAATGGATTATGAAAAGTATTTCACCTTAGTATCCCCTCAAACGTTTCTATTCAAAATTTTGTTTTTTTCCAAATGTTCTATTCAAGTTTTCCTGATTCTCAAAGTTTATAGCAGCTCTATTTCATTTCAATAAATATTATAATTCCATATCATTATCAGATTTTGCATACACCAAAAACTAGTCAAAGTATCACTCCAGCCCAATAAATTCAGTTGACGAAAAATTTAATTTTTAATAATTATTGATGAAACTAGAATCATCATTCTTCATTTTAAATGTTTTTAAAATGATTAGTAGTCTTTCTTAAGTTAATATGTTCACAATTGCTAATTTTTTTATTTATGTTGTCGCGGTTCTGCTTAAGCAAGAAATTTGTCACGTGATAGCGCATGATCCGGCAATGAATATAGTAATCTGTATTTTATGGTAGTTTGTCTCATACTTACATAATCTGTCTTGTTTCTTACACTATCTGGATTTAATATAATGGAATTTACTGTAATCGAATAAAAAAATACAGGATTTGTCCAGAAATATTCCCTTTGACCTTTTTTTTTTTCAGGACTGTGGGAAATATATTTTTTTCTTTTGCCAATACTTGACTCAAAGCCGTTTTTTTTTTTTTTTTTTTTTTTTTTTTTCCGCTGATTTTACGATTTTATCGCATTTGGCTAGTTGGTGAATGCTTAGCACAATCCCTGTTTAGTGTTCCATAGTCGAAAAAAAATTGGGAACCTCTGCATTAGTAGGTCCGTCTGTAAACAAGATGCTCCAAACTCTGTAAAAAAAATAATAATTCTTCTTGAAAAATCTTCAAATCAGCTTAAAAAATCTTAAGTTTCGTACAATTTGTGGCAAACCTGCAAATTAATTTTGCATTTGGATTAATTGAAAAGTATTTTGACTTAAATATTAAAACATGAATTAATAAATCTTTTGTTTTCAAATAGTTCAATTTAATTGCTGTCAATGAAAATCCTTGCTTAATTAGTGTAGGTAAATTGAAGATACTTGAATATGGTTTGCGTGCATGTTCCTAAGTTAGAATATGAAATTTGCAGAGTGATAATAGAGTTTTCAAAATTTTGAAACAGATGTGTAAATGAATTTAGAATTTATTTTTATGGAAAAAATTTCTGAATATAAGCAATATGGTGTTACGATTTTTCGCGTGTTATTTCAGAGAGTTTTATTCTTTGAGATGAGGCACAATGACTTTCGCTTCATTTTATTATTTGGAATATGGTTAATATTAAGTATACTGTTATATGTGTCAGAAATATATTTTATGTACTCTATTTTCATTTATTGATCTTTAATCTTCAATTTACTAATGTATGTAAGTATTTGAAGACATGTTGTGGCATTTAATGTATTGTCTAAAATTTAATCAATTATTTTGTAAGAATGACTTATTTTTTAAGCATCTTTGTAATTTTTTTTTTACACTTTTAGTATGTGAAACCTCCAAAAATTGAATTTGATGTCCGTCCGAAAACTAAAGGAAGAAATAAAAGTGCTAAGGTGTTTAAAAAAAAAACAATGGTGAAAGAAAGTGCTAAAAGAGTAAGCATTTGCCTTTTCTAACATAATACTATTCATATAAAATAATTTAACGTATTTAATCTTCTCTTGCATGTTGTCATATTTCATATATTTTCTTCTTTTTTTTAGGAATTTGTTAAATCTGTAATGAAAGAAAAATCTCAAACAAAGAAAAAAGAATCTAAAGGAAGTGGTGTACTTGATCGATTTAAAGCTAAAAATAAATAATGTATTAATATTATTATTTTGTAAATAAAGTTTCTTTTTATACTCAAAGTTTATTAGTACTAAATGCTTCTGCCTCAAAGCATAATAAAAAATAAGTTTATTATATCAATCATTTAATAAATTATTAAGTGATTGATAATTATTAAAGGATTTGTACTACTAATGCTGCATTAATATTTAGTATCAGGTTTCCCAAAACTGACGGTTTTAAAAAGCAACTTATGAAAAATGCATGTTTTGTTTTCTCTAAAAGGAAAAAGCCAAGCATTTTTAACAATATTTAGAAAATAGCACAAACGGACCATCTACTTTTTAATGTAGTTTTATATGAAATACAAAAAATAATTTGCTTTTTCTAATTTCATGCATGTCTCGTAAACTATGTTATATCACAGATTTGGAAAATTTTATTTATATATTTATTTCAGTTTTGTTGCTACTCAGTTTCTACTAACCTTTGGCAGTAAAAAGCTAATTCTTTCTTAAACAGACTTTAATGAATCAAAAAAAGCCTCCAATAATTATAAAATTAACTTTTTTACAGAGATTTCACAATATTTAAAAACTGCTAAATTTTTATTATACTAATTTTTAGTTTTGATTCAAGGTTTTTAAAAATCCTTAATTTCCAATTTCACTAGTTGATTGAAACAGTTATGTAGATTATATTTGTTTCTTGTTTGCACCTCACTTCACAATGTAATTTTTTGAACCTAAATGGAAAATGATAGTTTTTAAAAGGATTTCTTCAAAAACATACTATTAACTGTATTGAATTTTGAAAATATTAGTTAAAGGGAAGTAAATTATTCTTAATTAATAATAAATATTTATTGGTATTGTTTTTATGGTTTTGAAATAAAGACATGCTATATTACGTTTAAGACGATCGGTGGCTGAGTCGTAGTACTTTGCGCTCTCCTGCCACAGGTCCTGGGATCGAACCGGGCAAGGTTGACTTAGCCTTTCATCCCTTCAGTGGGTCGATAAATGAGTACCAAGCATGCTTGGGAACTAAACACTGGGGACTCCACCTTCGGCTGACCACCTGACCGGAACATCTGCTCCTGCACCCCAGAGCCGAAGGTCAAAAAAACTGAAATGGGCACAGTAGGCCTTGGCCTTTAACGGGCTGTCGCGCCACTGAGTTTAGTTTAGTATATTACGTTTAAAAGCCTAACACATACTATGACTGAAATGTTAGAAATAAAAAAATTTATTTTACACAAAACACATAAAATTTTCCCTAATGACACAAAATGAATTCCTTAAAATCATTTGCATCGCTATATTCATTTTAATCTAAAATCAAGTGAAATGATAGATGTCACGATTTCGAAAAATGCACTTAAAACAATCATGTATTTTTAAAGAAGATTTGAATTTGTCAAATGATACTGTGTAAGGTAGCTATCGTATGGCAGACATATAATGAATGTTTCTCATTAGAGTATTCATTTGATTCTGATGTCCAATCAAAGTTTGGGTGTAATATATCCTAAATATGCTTTGAATGCTAGTAGCATATTTTTAAGATATTTTACTCAAAAGGTACAAAACCTTGTGTTAGCTGAAATTATTATATATAAAAAAAAACATAACTTTGAATTTTTGCAATATTTATTTGGGTCAAATGAAAGGATCTCGTAATTTCTATGACTTCCTATATATATATCTTAGGGGCCGTTCAAAAAGTACGTACATCCCGAAGGGGGGCAGGGATATTTGCTATTTTGTACGGTTTTGCACGATGGGGAGGTATTATACTAAGTACGTGCATTATAAGCATACACCAAACTTAAGTTTGACTTCTTCCTACACATGTATTATACATGTTTGTTCTTGTACTTTTTTTCTCACGGCGACTACTTGTTAGAATGAGTAATATTAATTATTAGAATGAGTAATATTAATATAAATTATTTTAAATCAATATTTAATTTTATTTAAAACATAATTATTTTAATTCTTACGAAGAAGGGGGTAGACTAATAAAATGTACGTATTCTAGGGGGAGGAGGTTAAAATTTCTCCATTTTTGTGTACGTACTTTTTGAACGGCCCCTTAAACAATCAGCATATTTAAAAAATAATAATAATTTTGTACAAAGCACTCAAAACCTCGGTAGAACATTTTGAATTTTTGCACCTCAGAAATTATTTGAATCAGATGTCTAATAAAAGAATGAGTGCGTTATTTTTCAAAAATTTTCATATGTGCCTTGAAATATTTTTGTTTAGAAAAATTGCTTTATCTAACATGCACAAAATCTAGCTTAAGGTAGAAACTATATCATATATCGAACTCTTGAATTTTGCATAACAAAATTATTTGAATCTGATGTCTTTTAAAAGGATGGGTTCCTCATTTTTCAAAAATACCCATATATGCATTGAAAAATTAATAGCATATTTTTAAAAAGTTTTAACTTTGTCTGAACATGCAAAATTAAGCGTTACATATGACGGAAAAAGTACGAATTTTTTTTAAATTATTTTTTGAAGCTTGAGCTTAATTTAAAATAGTGTCAAATAAAAAAAAATGAGATAAAGAGTCGTATTTTTCAACAATGAACTTGAAACAACAATATTATATTTTTGTAAAATATGCAAAATCAAGCGTACGAAAAGTTCATATTGCAGACACTGCCAATTTTTTTTTCTGCATAGCTGAAATCATTTGAATCTGGTGTAAAAAAAAGATCGGGATCATATGTTCCAAAAATGCACATATTATTAAAAAAATTTATTTTTTTCAAAATCGTGCTTCAATAATATATGATCTTCTTAAATCATATAAAAACTGTCATATGATGGACACGCTATGAATTTTTTTTGTTTTTTGCTCGTGGGATTCATATGAATCTGGGTAGAGATAAAAGAATAGGAGTCATATTTTTCAAAAATGCTCATGTACTTTTTGTAGCTGCAATAGTTTTTTTTTAATATTTTTGTCTAAAACATGTGAAATTCAGCATAAGGCAAAAATTATGATATGACTAACACATTATAAATGTTTCATAGTTTTTTGCATCGCATTTTCATTCATCAATTTATTTCTCATGAACAAATGCTAAATATGACAAAATGGATGGCATGTGTAGCGAAAATACGCATATATGGCTAGCAATAAATATATCTTTTTTTTTTTTTCTTTTTTTTTAAATTTTTTTTTCAAAACACGCTAATATATGTTTAATAAAGTTAATTAAAATGGTTGAAATACAAAATCAATAAATAACATGATTATTTTATTTTATTAAAATGAACAAAAATTATGCAAAAATTGATGAATACTGATTAAAACATAATTTACAAAGGAGTATAAAAGTAAAAACTACATCTTGTTTAAAGACAAGTTTGTTTCACTGTTTTAAACAATACCATAGTATGTTTATTTTTATATTTATTATTTGAAAATAACATTTACAGAAATTCAATTTTTATATAGTAAAAATTATCTACATAATGTTGAATAGCATTTTACTTTTATAATATTCATTTCCTAATTTTAGAGTGAAAAAAGTTTTTCCATTTCTGATTTAGATTATACCTTTTGTTTGGATTTTGGGTATAATCTACCTTACATATCATTTTTTTTTATTATTATTCTTTATTGAAAGAGGAAAAAAAGTTAACAGGAATGATTATAAATATGTAAAATTGCCTAGTTTTAGTTATGCAATGAAAATAAGTTCATATTATGCTTTGGGAGAAAAAAAATTAAAGTTTTGATTTATGGCTCTTTGAAAATTCAGGAAAACCATGTCTGTATAAAGCTACCACCACCGCACCACCAAGACCAATATTATGCTGAAGTGCTATTTTAGCACCAGGAACTTGTCTTAATCCCGCGGCACCTCTTAGTTGCCAACATAGCTCAGAGCACTGTGCTAGGCCAGTTGCACCTAAAGGATGGCCTTTGGAAATGAGACCACCGCTGGGATTAATTACATACTTGCCTCCATAGGTATTATCATTCGAATCTACTAATTCAGCACCCCTGCCAATTTCACACAAACCTAATGCTTCGTATGTTATTAACTCGTTAGTTGAAAAACAGTCGTGTAGTTCTATGACGTCGATGTCATGTGGTGTTATGGAAGTTTTGGCATAAAGTTTTTGGGCTGCGTTGCGTGTCATGTCAAAGCCAACCATTTTGATGCAGCTGTTTTCAGACAAGCTTGATGGAGGGTCTGTAGTCATTTCCATGCCTACGATTTCAATCGCCTGACTTTGAAGGTTATTTTCTTCTACGAACTTCTTGGAGGCTAAAATGGCTGCAGCAGCTCCATTCGAGGTTGGACAACATTGAAGTCTTGTGAGTGGTCCATAAACAACTGGCGATTCCAGGATTTCTTGTAGTGAATATTCACGATTGGATTGGGAATTCTGGTTGTGAACGGAATGTCTGTGATTTTTTTGAGCGATTTTGGCAAAATGTTCTCTTGTAGTGCCGTACTTAGTCATGTGTTCTTGGCCTGCTGCTCCGAACATTTGAGCTGACATTGGTGCCGCTACGATTGGACAATTGTTTGATAGTACCTGCAAAAAGTTTAAAATAAGATTATAACAATTAAATTATTTTAAAATAGAACAAATACTTGATCTAGGAATTTCCTAGTCTTTTGTATTGGGATCAAAATTACAAGGCTACGGAGTTGAACTTTAGTAGTAAATTCAAAATTGGGTCGGCTGTTCAACGACGGTTATAAAACCTAAAGATAATCTAATAATTGTTCTCCCATTGCAGAAATGAAAAAGTATTTCCTGCTTACAAATTTTGCCGAACAAAAGTATCAGAAATAAGTACGATAACTAAGTTCTGTTGCTTTAACAGCACACAGCTTTTTTTTATATTCACAATTTTTGTACTTATCAAATATCTAAACTATCTTAAGAGGATGCCGTACCACGGGAGATAACTTTTTGTCGAAAATTCTCTTTCGCCACCATTGCTGAATTTAAAGTATAGAAAAATTGAGTTCAGACAAACCTAGAATAAGCCATGAAGTCTCAATTGCTGGAGAAAAAAATCAAAATGCAAACAAATTATTACAAGAACTTCTCCGTTGCGTAATTCTAATTTATTTTCTCATAATTAATTTTCATTTTGTTGTTTTAAAATTTTCTTTTCAACATTTGAAACTTTATGACTTACTCAAGGTTAGTCTGAACTAACTTTTTCTATACTTTAAATTTTAAATAATTCATGGTGGTGAAAGCGAATTTGAGACGAAAAGTTTCTTAGGTATGGCATCCTCTTAAAGTTAACAGAATGATTGCAAGTTCGACTATGTTTTTTGTCTTCATTAAAGTGCGAGGAAGATCGAAGATTAGCGACTTGAAACCGTTGGAGAACCTTTGAAATTATGAAACAAATAGTTTAGATTTGACTTTTTTAAAAAAAAAAATATTTGTTGCTGAAAGTCATATGAGCAACTGAATTTTAGAATTAATGCGTGTCATGTTTTTGTTTTTTTTTATTATTCCGATTAAATTTAGTGTTAGTGCGTTTAAAAATTAGTAAGATAATTCTCATTCACTAAGTATAGGAATAAAAATGTTCGTGCATATTAATGTAGGAAATAAAATTAATTATAACAAAGATAAATAATTTTTTTTTTACTCTTTCGATTAAAAGTGGAATGGATATAGAAAAAATAATTTTTAATCAAACATTTGGGAACAACAAAAAATTTGTTTTTAAAACAATTTTTTTAAAGCCTTAATGCTTTTGTTGATTTACAATTTTTTTTTTTTCTTCATATTAAAAGATCATAAGATCCGCAGCAGTTGTTTTGGGTATTCACCTTAAATTTACATTTTGTTTCGAGATGCAAAAACTATAAGATTAAGAAACTTGAAATTAGAAACTTATGTGAAAAAATGCACCAAGAGTACAATGGATTGAAAAAAGAGCTTAACCCTCGAGAATTATTAACCGTTAAACTTGTAGAAAAAAACACCATGCGAACCACAGCTATGCAACAAGAGTTGAAATTTGCCATGCTGAAAGGATCATATTAGTTTATGAACTTAACATGGACCTTTTTTTTTTGAAATTCCAATTCCTTCATAAGTTATTGCAATTTTAAATGCTTTTTTGCGATTTTGTTTTACGTTACATTTTTTTTCTGCGTGAAATCATTAGAAAATTTGAGTTACGGAGGTTGTGTAGAAAAACATAGAAGAAATTCGTTGAAATAAAAAGAATTAAGAGTTGATTAATAGTTCTAGAATTAATTATTAACAGGTGAACTCTAAGTAAAAAAATTCATGTTGGCCTATCTACTTATTGCAACTTTGACATACTGAAATGACCATTTTCAATTATAAATTTCACACGAGTTCTTTTTTTTTTTTTTTTTTTTTTCGAAATTCTAATAAATGTATTAAAAGAAATAGTGCCCATTTTACTTGTCTTTTAGAAATACTCATTTTTAAAAAGTACATGTTTTAATTATATAAAAAAAATCACTCAGTTTTCGCAATATTGGGGATAAACTTTTAAAATACTGTTGCATTTAAAGTGAGTACAGAATTTCCCGTTGCTAGTTTAGTCAATAAAATGCATAGATCTTATGAGCGAGTTATTTTTTCCAACATACAAAAAATATTATGAAACTGTGTTTAAGAAAAAAGATACTCGTAAAAAATTTAGTTGCGACTGATAGGCTGACTCAAAATACTGTAATTAGTAAAGCTATTACAACTTTCGTCGACATATTCTAATGTGGATAGATTTCAAAGTCATATAAAATACATTATTGGAATTGAAAGGAATTTTATGTCACCGAAATCGATTATACTGCTCTAAACTTAGAGATACATTCTACTCAACTGTAATCAAGCCACTAGTCCCATCTTGAAGGGCTCTAACTTTTAAGAACTTGTTATGAATGTAATGCAGTTTTCACCCCGGTTAGACGACATGGATAACGTCTAAGCTGGTACCCTTCTCAAACTGAGAGACTTCACGTTACGTAATCACAAAATATGATAAACTAAGTGAAGTTACCGAAGATGCAGACAAAAAAATAAATAATTAGGATAATACGGGGTCGTGTGATCCGTGTGTACCTGAAAAAAACCATCCCGTCCTTGAGGGTAAGTTTTTCCTAAAACGGAGTCTAAATATTTTATCCCTAATTGATATTTTGCATTAATTAATTTATCACCAGTATCTTAAAGATAAAATTTCACGCAAACTTGCCTTCGAAATTCGGTCATGTTAAGAATTTCAGTTGTTATACAATTTTTCAGGTAAATATAGCCGTTTTTTTTTAAAAAAATTATAATTTATGTTAAAAAGTACCCATTGATAATTTGGGACTTATGGTAATACGAGGCAGCTTATTTTAATAATGCTGATAGAAAGATAAAGAATGCATTTTTTTTCTTATAATACAATACCTTCATATGTTTTTCTAAAGGACTAACACGATCTCGGAATTTCGAAGTTAAGGAGCCTTTCTCCATCTTTTCAAACCCAACAGCCAGGACGCAGTCATTCAATCCACCTTTAATAAATTGGTTGGCTAGCATCAAGGCTGTAGATCCCGTGGAGCAGTTATTATTAACATTGTACACTGGAATGCCAGTCATCCCAATTTCGTACAGGGATCTCTGGCCACAGGTAGAGTCTCCATAAACATAACCAGCACAGGCTTGTTCAATTTTAGTGTAAGGCACTCTGCAGTCACTGAGGGCGGCAATGACTGCCTCCTTCACCAGAAGAGGATAGTCTATTTTGTTTGTACCTGGTCTCAAAAACCTCGTCATGCCAACGCCTATGACATAAACGGGATTGGATGCCATTTTGAAGTCAGAACTATGAAGAAAGAAAAAACGGGTTTAGCATACGACAACTTAAAAAAAGCCGATGAATAAACCTCAAAAGGAAGAGGAATTTTTCCCATCTCCTTTTTTTCCAGCAAATAACTTTTCAATGTAAAAATTTTAATTGTGATATCACAAGTTTAGGTAAAAATAAAAACATTTAAAATCAGTAGATTCAATGGTACTTACGTACCTACCATTTTCTCCAGCATCGCGCCAAACTCATTTTTGTATCTCTCAAATTAATTTTAATACAGAAATTTATCGTAAAAAATGTACAAAATAAAAAGATAACTTATTGCAAGCAAAAAGGAGATAATATTTAATTACGAATAATTTCCAAATTAATCTTCAGATTTAGTGAAAATGTTGCACGGGATAACACGTAAGTACCTTTTCAATAAAACATTTAAAATCAGAGATTCAATCAAATGAAAACATTTAAAGTCAGTAGATCAGGGTAATTATCTTTATTTGTTTATTCAATTTAATGTTTATTTTAAAAAGTTAAAAATACTCTTTTCCCCGTAATGATTTTATTTTGCATCGAAAACATCAATGATGACTAAGACTTAAATTAAAATATTAATGTTTATTCTTAAAATACTGTTTTCTCCTCTTTATGATTTTATTTTGTTTCGAAAACATCAATGATAGTTAAGGCTTAAATTAAAATATTATTAAAAGACCCTTTTTAGTCATTTATGCTTTTAAGTAAAAAAGCGGGACATTTTTACAAAATTCAAACAATCTTACAGAGAAAAAATAAGCAATTATAGATTGTGATTACATTGGTCAGAAACACATGAAAAAAGGAATGGCTGCCGCTGCCTTCCAGTATTTTATTACTATTATATTATTACTTTAATAATATTTTTTCATATAAAATAAGTACAAATTTAATCATTATTCTTATTGTTATGATCATAAATGTCACTAAAATATAGCTAATGTTTATAAATAAAACTGGAAATCTGGTCTATATAGTGATTAGTGTCTGAGCTGCAATGTAATATAGCAATACAAGATGTGTATTGTGAAATGCAACGCTCTGTGGTAGAAAAAAAAAAAGGGGGGGGGGAGTGACATTTATGGTTTTTGCCTTTGCGCTGCTGCATTGGTATACTGTGTAGCATTTTTCATAAATAAAATCCAAAAATTTAATGCAAATATCTTAGAAAATTGTATTAAATATTTTTTTGAGAATTTTTTTATGTTTTTTTAATCTGCTATCATGCCATTTTTATGTTTTTTCAAAACAAAAGACTTTTATTTATTTTTTATTATATAACAGTAAAACAATTAAAAGGCTTGGGGCAATAAAGATACATTTTCAAAATGTAACAAACTGCTCCTTAGTGTTGTTTTCAAATAGATATCTCACAAAATTTCCTTCTTCTAAATAACAACCCGAAAATACAGCTGATAATAACACATTAACAACTCATTGCCAATATGGAAATCTAATCGAAGCGTTTTTCCTCTAAAAACGCTCCTCTGAACAAATGTAAAATATGGCATTTTATTCTATTACCTCAAATTCTTTTCAGCTTCCCGCTTGACAAGATGTAGTAAATTTTACTTAAAACTTATTGTTAATAATTTTTGAAAAAATGGAATGATCGAATCACACGTTATTGAGAATTGGGTTGTTCTACTTTCAAAGGAATTAGTAATTTTTTGAAAAATTAAATAAAAAATTAATTTTACATAAAATTGAAATTTTGTCCTTTTTTTAAAAAAGAAATCAATTAAAAGCTGTGTTTCATTTAAAAATTATAATTGTTTAATGCATCTTATCTTCATTTGTCGTCATGGCTTGATAACTTGACGATATTTCACGCTCCAATAAATTACGACTAATTAAAAGTTTATCTAAAATCAGAACCTCATTGAAACCTCGATCTATTTCACAATTCTTCTGGTAAGTTCTACAAGCGAGGCCCAACTTTTTTCCTCGACTTTTTATTGTCTGTTTTCGGAATTTATTTAATATGACTGTATATCAATCAGACACATACTGACTTGCAGGGTAAATTTTAAATAAAATTTTAATGTAATTTTAAGGCGTCGGCGATTCGAAAATAAGTGGTCGATTGCCCTTCCCGTGTTCCCAACGTAACCTTGAAGCTTGGTTATACTAATTACATATTACTAAAACTAGTAACTATATTTCCAAATACAAGTTTCTGATGAAAATAGACATCGTAATAGAAAGTATTGAAAGGTGTTTACTTTTCATAACAATGCAAGACGCATAGTGAGAATGAATAATATTTAAAATTCTACTTAAAGCTTAAGAAAAAATATGTTAGAAATTTTCGATCTACTGACCCATTATTTAATTTAGTCCTTCTACCTGAATAATTAAAATTGCATATTTTAAAAAATAATCGTATTGATCATTTTCTTTTTCTTCCCTTCTTTTTGTCATATTCCATAATAAAAAACTTATTTTCACATATACTTTAATACTTAGCGTAATCGATTTGAAGCTGCATGCGCTTCAAGCGGCCACTGCTGTCTGATTCTAGTGTACTTCAAAATGATAAATGATAAGTGCCCTTAACCTCTATACCACAAGTTTCTAATCATTTTTGCCGATGGAACAATAAAAAATCGAGCTTTTTTTTTAAAAAAAACAACCGGTATTATAAAAATATATATATAAAAAAAAAGTTCAATAGCAGTTGTGGATAAACTTACTTAAAAAGACTACTTAATATATTGAAAATACATAATGATATAATAACATAATGATGAAGAGCAAATTCATAATATTTAATATTATGAATTTGCTCTTCATGCTAAAAATGAATAAGGTAAGCTGAATTATAAGTTTTCAAAAAGAACTATTATAAGCGTAGAGAATAGTTATCAGAGAAACCTAATTCTTTATTCTTAATTTAGTTAGTTTATTTCGAAGCTCAATGAGAAATACTTGTGGAATTTTTATAAATTACTCGATTACCAACTATTACATATTTTCATAATTTACTAAAGATATTTTTATTAAAAAAAAATTAATTTTGTCAATTTTTTTACGTTGGCATTTTCATAATTAATTTCATTCAACAATTGAAATATTAAATAAAGTACGAATTTTTGATTGGATATAAATATAATTCTTACGTTTTAAAAAAAAAACTCTTTACTCTCGGAGCCCCTGTAAACCTTTCATGAAACCCTAGGATTCTACTTAATACCATCGGGACTCTCATAAAAAGAAGCCATATTTTTTTTTTTTTTTCTGCATGATTGTTATGGCCTCTTTTTCTGAGAACCTCGATAGTATAGCGCAGAAGAGGAAAATTCATATCTAAAGATATCAAACGAATTTAAAATTTTGCTCACCACTATTCTCATGGAAAGTGTGAACAATTTTTAAAAATCTAAAAAATTTAAAGCTCTTTAGTGGTCAAAACCATTAAAGAATCTTGAAACTGAAGACTGTAGAATAGCACAAAATGGCATAATCTGGAGCAAATTCGGAAAACTCACTCTTCACCGTCAAACTTCTCCAGTATTTTAGTCCCTGTTAGTACAATGAATAAAACTTGAAACTTGAACACAACCTCCACATAAGAATGAAATAGATTTGGTTAAACCCAAGAAGAGAATGTTAAACATATCTGATGACATAAAACTACGAAATCTTTTCGTGATGTATGTTTTATTTATCTCCTTCTAAAAATCTGAAACTTTTGCTCACCATTCTTACTATTTGTCCTCAGAAAACTCTGTGGAAAATATGGTAGTTTGGCCCACAATGTTTAACGAAACAAAACCTATTTGCTAGCCTAAATATTTGGCCGCTAATAGCGATCTCTCTGATATAGAGGTAAAAGTGATGAGCTATCATTGTGAAGCGTTTAGGTTCTGTTGTGGTTTAAAGCGCTTGCAACTTCTAACCGATGAGTACCAGCTTGTCTTATAAGTAAGGGAGGTCGATGTGGCCCTAATTTCACCATCATGCCGTTTATTATGAAATTGTGGAGCCTTGAACCTCGCAGCCTTTAACCTCCTGGCCCATAGCAAGCTGTGGTGTAAGTGCTTCAGTTTACTATCAAATGAAACGAAAATTGATCACATTGCATTGAAGGGACATTGCACCAAACTTACTTTTAATCCTTGCTTCGAAAAGGGGAGAGAGAAATAATTGCAGTGGATAGTAAAAATAAATATCTTCAGGTCAAGCCTTTTACAATATCTAATAATACATATTTTGAATTTATAACTTCAGAAAACTCTTTTCAGAAAATAAAAAAATAGTTTCTTGATGAAAGCAAAACGGAAAGAAGGAAAAGAAGGGGGGGGGGGAAAATGAATCTTTAATTTGTAAATATCTGATCTATTATACATCATAGAAAATTCCATGAGATGAATAGTGCTGATTTCTGTATTTTTGATATGCAATTTAGTTATTACATTTATGAGCGTGAAAGTAATTTTATATGTTTAATGATACTTATTGTATTATAAATAAATGAATAATGTAATTTATTTTTTATGTTTTACCTGAATCATTTATCGTTATCCGCTCAAGTAAAGAAAGCAGCATTGGAAAAAGAATATATAATATTTTATTTTTATTGCCGCTTGTTTTTTCGGTGCTTTCATTCTTCGGAGAACGAGGTCACTGCACTTGTTGATCAACACCTGAGAAGAGATCTCTTCAAAAAGATCTAAATATATTTCGATTTTTTTTTCTCATCAGAAAAAGAGTTTAAAATAAAAAGACGATAAAATATTTTAAGCCAATTTAGAAAATAAAATTAATAGTTTGTCTACGAATATTTCTGTATGTAAACGGTCAAGATAATTAAAAACTATTTAAAGGTCAAATTCATTTTTTTTAATGAGTCCAGTAGCGGAACTAAAAAATGGTGTCCTAAACATCGGTAATAAAAAATTTAAAGGGGAGAAAAAAGCGCTTATAGAATCCGTACTAGAGTAAGAAAATTTTACGCAAGAATACTCTTGAATTATGTTGTACAAAGTTTAAGTTCTTTGGCAATTAAAGTAAGCTAGCCTAAATTATTTGGGTTAAAGCGTTTAAGATACACACAGTCAATAATAAATTTTAAAAATGTATACATCTTATTATAAAAAATTTTAATTTCCGCAACAGTATGGTTGATAACATAGTGTCTTACATACATAATGTTTTTTCTTACAGATAATATTCATTATCGGATCAATTAATGCATTTATGCCTAAAAAATAGTAAACATAATGCTTAAAAAAATGCGTACTAAGCAAATATGATATATATATATATAAAGGTATTAAAAAAAATTCATATTTCTGTAGTTTGGAAGTGTTTAAATAAAATAGGAGAAAAAGGAAGTGAGAATTTAAATTAAATACACTAAAATGCGATATTTTTTACGTGCAAAATTCCTAGATGTTAAAGATGAAGACTTGAAATGTAAAACAATAATAATAGTAAATTTAGAACTAAATACAGATCATGAGAACAAGAGAATCGTTTACTTACCCCGAAATTCCCAACCAAAAGAATAGTCCCTGGCAGAAGTAAATGCTCTCTGTTTTTGAAACAGAGAACAGCCTGAGGGCAAGTGGGCCTGCTTTGTCAGAAGAAAGTTGTTACGACTTCTTGGGAAACAGGTAAGTACGCTCTGATGGACTTCTACCTGTTGCTATATTCTTTGGATGAAGGATGTGGCCGTTTTATTTGTTTTGTTGCTTTTTCCCCCTCACCTCAAAGGTTGGCGGACGGTCGTTGTGGCATTTAAAAAAAAGAAAAGAAAAAAAAAAAAAAAAAAAAAACTTAAGTTGAAAAGGCGTGTTTAAATTAAAAGAAAGGTTTCTTACTAACTTATTTAGTTTTGCTTTTCCTCGTAAAGAGCACATTTTTCCTTATTTAAATGTCATTCTATAAGCACGGAAAAGTCTGAACTTCTTTCTTAACTGAGAGTTCGGATACAGCAAAAATGTATATCAGAAAAAAAATTAACATTTATAAGCTTATTTTCAAAATTCTTAATTCTTGTGACTAATATAAAAATTTGAACAATTAAAATTCTCCAAAAAATTATCGACATTCCGTCTTTATCAATTATAGCTAAATAAATGCGCAGATACAGACATTTTTATTCAAATAAACAATATTAGAATATGATTAAGCACATAAAATTAAGCATTGTTTTAATTGAACAATCATGGTACTATCGTTTAGTTGTATTGAGCACTATTATAGTTGTTTCTAGTAGCATCTATCATGAGTAAATAAAAATAACGTTTAATACAGTTAAACAATAGTATTATTACCATGCATCGCTGTCTAGGGTCTGTGAGCGGTTGGGGGACCGCTTTGTTCAGTCAGTGAAGAGAGCGAGGGTGCGTGATATCGGCCCTCGTGAAATCGCACTACTATAAAGTGTTCGACATCGCCAACAAGTCGTCGGACACCAAATCGGAGTAGTCATTTCCTCTGCAGAGGATACAAATTGTGATGGCATGTCTTCGGATTATCTTCGGGAATGTTTCTCTGACTGTCGCCAATAGCCCATAGTGCAAACCGGGATGACTCAGGAAATAGAGCGCTTGCATTCCAATGAGGTTAACTGTGTTTGAATCCCTTCGATGATTGGCCGATTCGAATTCCCCACCCGGCTTGCACTAACTACTGTGCTGACGTAAAATATCCTCAGTGGTAGACGGATCTTGGGTTAGAGTCCCCTTGCCGTCAGGCTAACCGTGAGAGATTTTCCTGGTTGTTCTCTCCATGTAACGCAAATGCGGGTTAGTTTCAACAAAAAGTTCCCCACAAAGGCAAATTTCTTCCAATAATTGATCCAAGAGTTACCTCGTTCTCTGGATTGGGTTCAAAATTACAAGGCTATGGAGTTGAGCGCTGGTTGTCGTAAACCCAAAATTGGGTAGGCTGTTCAGCGCTGGTTATAAAAATAAAATAGCCCATAGTGCAGCTCTAATGAGAAATACATTAAGTACTGCTATTACTATCATGAAAACTAATTACAACAAAACATTCATACGATACATTAGTAATAACACATTTGTTGTGCGCAAGGTCAGTAAAATAACACGCATCAAAATTTCAACAGCGTGTTGTTAAAGCGTGTTACAATCCTGACGTTCTATACATTTAGATACAAAAGTAATAATGGATGTAAATATTTTCCCTCGTAACAATGTATTTATTTATAATTATATATTAACTTGTAAATAACTGTAGGTATTAAATGTTTTAGTGTCGTCAATTTGCTTCGTATTTAGTCATCCAAAATTGCATACTGTAGGAAGACTAAACACCTTCCCTTACTGGTGATGTGAACACGCCTACCTTGAAAAAAAAACTCTTACTTCGATTGGAACACGCCTACTTCGATGGATGGTTTACATTGAACAATTGACTTGCTACTTGTGACTGCGATATTATCCACCTCCTTGCGCTGTTGCTACTCAGTCTCGATCACACACAACGTCGGCCTGTATACACTGGACTGCTAATGGCAACACAGCAAGCAAAAGTACAGTGGTCTTAATATAGCTCTCCCGGCTTCTTACAAAGCAGCAATGAATCAACTAGTGGTAGACCGTTCATCGAATTCTATCACTGATGAAATTCTGGTGGGGGAGTATTGTAGTATATCTACCACTAAAAAAATACCATTCCAATTCACTAGTACATAAGACATGTTAATGTTACGAGACTTTATCAGAAAGTAAAATATTCTGTCGTTCGCTACTTCAAATCTAAATAATAAATCTGACTCCAACTTTTAGTAAAAAAGAACAACATTTTATTTACATAATAATTTTCAGACGATCATTTCTTGTTCCACAAAAAGAAGAATAAAAACGTTGCCATAACAACTCAACAGTTTTAAAAGAAATCAAAAGTTAGCTTTTAGCTTACATAAAAAGTAATTAACAACTTTTAACAGTTAACTCGATTCTATGCTGGGGTACCTTTTCATAGAGGAAGGTTGACATTGTCGTTAACTCCTCATTATACAAAGATAATACATTGAACTAATAATCGTATGCTAGATCGCGGGCACATCATGATACATTAGACATTAGTTTATACATAACAATAATAACCATACGATACACTAGTAATCATAATATGTAATACATAATTTCAACATTGCACTAAGAATAATCGATCAGTTACTGTAGTAGCAACTGATAGGAAGAAGTTTCATTTCCAAGTAAAAATTTGTGTTAAACAACTGGTTGCCGTTAACAATCACGATATTACGGCACTTGATTGAATGATATAAGCAAGTGATATAGTTCAGCCTCTGACTCGTGATGATCAGTAATATTTATAAAACGATTATGGGTAAATAGTTTAAAAATGTTTTTCCAAATAAATAATACATATAGAGCGATATTATTCTTTATCTCATTGGTAAGATTTATGAATTATATCGAATTGTTAATTTTTTTCAATGTTCTCATATTTACCATTTTAAGAAGGTTTTGTCATATTTAAAGCATTTCATTATAAAATAATAAAATTAAAAAAACTGAATAAACCCTAACAAACTGTAAACAACATCACCATTGCAATTTTTACACAATAAATTTAAAAGATGTAACGTTTCCCAAAGATGTTGAAAAATGGGCAAAACTTTTAGCAGCCTCAAATTTTGTTCACGAAAATCCACATTTTGATTGCTCAAAGCTAAGTTTTTATTCAAATAACACTGTCGTAATGAAAATAAATAACTGAACCACAAAATGGAAAAATATTTTAAATATTAGTATGTATTTATCTTTTTCTAAAGAAATCGCCAATTTCACCTGTAAATACTTTACAATAACAGAGTTCATCGAAGTCGCTGTTTAAGTGTCTTAAACTTAACCATTTGAAGCAGATATTTTATTAAACATATTTTTTATACATTTTTTATTATTTTGTATTAATTTAGGTCAAGATAAGAGAAAATTATATTTAGAATTTTAACAATTTATGATATTTACAGCATGAAATTCTGGTGACTTTTTCTGGTTTTTAAATTTTGCACTTATTTAGATGTACTTATTATTAGTAATAATATAACCGCAAATTTTCTATTGTTTCCACTTATATTAGACCTTAGAGAAACAATTTTTCCTCATTAAAATTAATTTAATTTAAAAAATCTATTCTCGATAAATTTTTGAATATGACTGATTCTTTTTTTTTTTCAAAATACTTTAATGGATAATATTTTTTGAACAAATATAATTCCCATAATCTAACAGATTATTTTCTCCGTAACTATTAGATTATTTTTTATAATTCAAAAATACCAAAATATATTTTTTGCAACGAACTCTCAGTCAATGGCTTAGAAATATTTTAAAAGTTTTTTTATATATATTTTTATGTACATATATAATTTTATTGAATTTAACAGTCTGTCCTGCTTAATCAAAAGGAATGGAAATAATATAATTTTTTAATAAAGCTGATTCTATTATACAAATAAAGAGACTGATAATTTTGATTTGATCATAAAATTTCAGTTACACATATTTATTCTCTTTTAAATAATCTTAGTGCAGTATTACCACATCTGGCTGTTATGCCAATAAACCTAAACAGTCAATTGAATAACTATTTGCATTTGTAACATGTAAGAAGATCCCGATAACGGCATTTTTGACTACCATTCTAATAAATCAGGAGCGAGATTTCAGAAATACTTTATATAATTATTTCCAAAACACTTTTTTCACTTACAGTAAATATTTTTTTTCCAATTACCAATTATAGATTTTTCCATGCAAAAAAATGCAGTACAGGTTTCAGAAACATTTTAAATCAGCTAAAAACTTACCACAATTTTTGAATGATTCATCTGACCGATCGTTTGGCTTGGCGGAATCTGTTGAATTTTTACTCCTAATTTAAATATACGGGTGCTTAAAATGTATGGAAATAGTAAAATATGTTGAGAAATTCACACCGGGATCATAAATCTAAAAATTTAAGTATAAAATGCATCCAAAAGCTGCATTCAGTAACACCAATCACGCCCCCCCCCAACTTCTCTTACTGGGGAAGGGTCGCAATTCAACTTCAAAATCCGAAATAGGAAGCCCTATTTTCATTGCAGATTTGCATTTTCCAGGGAAAAAAATACACTAATTTTACATACAGGTTGTAGTATTTTGGTTCATAGATAACGCTATAACTGCAAAGTGAAGAGGCCGTGAAAATTATTAAAAATGAAGATTACATCAAAAAATACATATCAGATCAAAAAATATGATAAGCTTGTTTGATATTTTTAAATATCTATCTAATGGCACAAAACTTGACCCTCTCCCCCTAATTAGGCCCCACTCCCCTAGAGATTACGAAACAGCAAGCAATTCCTTATAGGAAATGACTGTTTCTTATATTTTGTAGTTGAAGAACATGAGCGATGTTGGTAGAGAGTCTGCCCCCCCCCCCCCAATGATTAGAAATCGCTAAAACTCCCCCTCAATATTTCAGACAAATAAAGAAAAGAATCATTAATGACTTTAAAAATCCATCCAATTTAAAAATAAGAAAGAAATACAAAAAATTAATCTTTTTTACTGGTATTTAACGGGTATAAGAATTTTTTTTTTCTTATGTGCGAAATTTAGAGAAAATTATGACACTGTATTTTAATTTCGTTCCCCTCACAATTGGACCCCTAATGACACGCATAGAGAAAGGTAGGGGATGCACGTCAGCATTATTCATGAAGCAAATACAACAAGCAGAATATATTTTCGTTTTCAGAATTTGAAACCAGAAATAAAATATTATATTTATCACAACAAAATAGAAATTTCGACTCTTCGAGTTTGCAACACTTTGTCTCAATTTTTGTTATCTCGTATTATTAATTCATTTTTCCTCAGTAGTTGGAAAAATTTTTTGCCCGAAAATGGCTTCGAAATTTACACAATTTAGATTAGAAAAATGTCAGTTTCAGAAATGGGCCCTTAACTTAAAAAAATATATATATAATAATAATAATAAATAATTTAAGGAATACCGGGCAATGATACTTTACCAAGTCCCAGCATCAGGACACGAAAAAAGAGTATCATTAAAGAAGAGTATTTCGAAAATTCCAGCAATTTTTTTATTTCTGATCTGATGTGTAATTTTGAAATATTTCTTCGTTTCTATCTTTCTTCGGACACATTGTTCAAAATATAAGATAAAATAACAATTAAAGAATGGTTCATTTAGATGTGGATAATCACTCTATTCTTTGGCATCTGGCTAATGGTCTCTATTAATTCCTCACCTGCCGACACGCCGTCATCCTCAGATGATATGGATGATTTCTATCATGAGCTTAAAGATATGTTCCAACAATACATTAAAGAATTCCCAAGTCACGTTCAACAAAATCAAGAGGCTCAACAAATCGGAACAAGTACTCCACAAATCGAAACAACAGAAAGGTTCGAATTTGTAACCAAACTAAAACGAGATAGCTCTGCAGCAGAAGGACATGCTCTAAAGGGAAAGTAAGCTTTCTGAAACTTTTTTTAAAAATCATACTACATTTACAAGCTCATCATGTCGATCACCAAATAATTTAATTATAATAATATTTTGGAGCCTATTTGAATGCAATTGGAAGAAAAAAAAACACCAAATTAATATAAAATTAAGATCTTTTAGATACCTGAATAAAAATACCAGCTCAAAGAACACGAACTGGAGCTTCGTAAAGGGGAAGCACACCCGGCGGCGTTCAGTAACATTTCCGAACGTGGGCTGTTACACATTTCTCAATGTAAAAAAGAAAAGTAGTTATCTTCTTATTTTCTGACGTAACGAAATTAACTGCTAGCAGAACTTAAAAAACGTAAATTGTCATAACTTTGTTCCAAATCTAAACAAAAATAATATTTGATAAAACTTTTGAGGCGTGCTTGTTCCTCTTACACAAAGAAACAATCAGAGCTCGCTATGTAATATATTTAGGTACCTCTTTCCTGGCTTCAAATATCAACAAGGTAAATATTACAAAATGAAATACTTAAGAGATTCCATCACCCATCACGCGTCGTCCATTTTAAATGTGCCACCTATCATCGAAGTCATCCCAAGGAAGGCATACATGGAACCAGATGCTGATGTCAGACACATTCATGAAACAGATGGTCTCAAGAAAGAGAATCATATGACACCTGAAAAAACATCAATAATAATAAATTGCTTTTACTTCTTAGTTGAAATATTCTGAATCCAAGATACGACACTCTTCGTCAGGGAGCCGGGATGGATCAGGGTAAAGAGCGTTTGCCTTCCAACGCGGTGAATCAGGTTCGAATCCTAGCGATGACTAGTCCATACGAATTCCCCATCCGGCTTGCACCGACCACAGTGCTGAAGTAACGCAAAACCGGATTAGTTCCATCAAAAAGTCCTTCACGAAGGCAAATTTCTCCCAATACTTGATCCAGGAATCCCCTTGTCTTCTGGATCGGGTTTAAAATTACAAGGCAGCGGAGTTGAACATTGGTAGCAGCAAACTCAAAATTGGGTCGGCTGTTCAATGAGGGTTATAAAAGTTTTTGTCAGGGGGAAGAGGACAGGGACACTTAGAATGATATTAAAAACAAGTGATTTCTATTTTTAGTTGAAATATTTTACTGCCGCATTTTTATTATCAGGAAACCTTACCTTTTCTTGTTCGCAACCTATCTTTCTCGGATTCGACACGATCGCCCGACATATACAAAAAAAATTTCTAATTTAACTGTGAACCAAAAGATTCATCCATTATATTGTTTGATCCCAAGGAAACGCAAAATTAGCTCAACCTTTAAATTATTCACACACAATTTAACCGATATTTTGTTTAATCACATAGTCTAATACGTAAGTGCCACGACCAGAAATTCGTTCTACTTGTAAAGTGAACTAAAGGCGCTTCCTTGGAAGAGGGAACCAGGAAACACTTTTAATTCATTTTCTAAAAACATTTCATTTCTAAAAAAGGTAGGTACTTTCATTTAAAATATTAATCATATAATCATTTTAAATATTAAGTTCCATTTTATGGAGTAAGGTCCGTAGAAATATAACGTAAGCATCTAACGAGGAGAGGAGGTTGTGATTTGCTTAATGTTTGCTGATAAGGAAGGAGGTACGGTATGGACAATATTTTACGTAAGACATTAAATTCTCCTTATTTTCAAAATTTTCTTAAGAAAGCAAAAAAAAAATTATCAGAAAGATGACACATAAAAAGTGTAATGAAAGTTAAATTGGAGGAAAGAAAGAAAAATGGAGAAAACAACAATTCAATTGGAGAAAGCAATATTCAGAGGTCAACAGTTTCCAACTCAAAAGAACACCACCAAAGTTTCTTAAAGAATATTGTACTCAAAATTTTATTTTTAAACGTTAATTTTTTAAAACAAAAAATTTGTTTAATACAAAGAGTAACATCTTTTTTTATTAGAATTTCATCTTTAACTTAGTTAAGTTAAAGTTAAAGAAAGAAATAGGGAGGAGGGGTGATGTATTTTTCTTGCATAAGCATGGGAGCTCACATGTTCTATATGTTGCTATATGTTCTATATGTGTTGCCGTGTTGCTAATTTTCGTGTCCGTGTTGCTAATTTTCGTTGACCTGCGGAGGTTAAAATTACCAAAAATATGCTTATTTAACACTAGAATGGCCCCAGTAATAGTTAAAAAAATTCAATTTCCGTATTTATGTGGGAATAACATAGGCATAAAATTTCTTAAAACTATTTCTAACAAATGCAACTCATGAATGTTATGAATAAAACTAATTTTAAAAACATTTAAAAAATATTAGATGATATTTTTCGCATTATTTTGTAAAGAGATTGATAGAGATTGATTGAGAGAGACTGAGAGATTGATTTACTTATAGGGAACAGCAATCTGGCTTGTCACCTCTATACCCTTGTGATCGATATGATATTGACACACACACCTGTGTGAATATTCGTCAAATTGGTACAACACTAACACTTGGTGTGAAAATAGAAGACGATGAAAGCCGAAATAAATATAGAATTAGATGGTACCGTCATTTTAAAAGGCGACAATCACTCTTCGACTTAAGAGAAGAACTAGAAAAAGGTTTAGATTATTTTTTTCCTTAAAAATTATTCAAGTAAAAAATATTACCGTGGTGACTCATCATATAGAGCATTTGCCTCCCAATGAGGTGACCCAGGTTCGAATTCCAGCGATTTAATTTGTTGATACGAACTCTGCTACCGGCTCGGTCCGGCCACAGTGCTGATGCAAAATAGCCCTAGTGGTAGACGGATCATGGGTTATTATCCCTTTGACGTCATGGGAAGTTTTAGTTTTTTCCCTCTCCATGTAACGCAAATAAGGGTTAGTTTCGTCAAGTGCTCGACGAAGGCAATTTTCTTCTGGATTGGGTTCGAAATTACAAGGCTGAGAAATTGAACATTGGTTGTCAGTAGTCATAAACTCAAAATTGGGTCGGCTGTGCAACGATGATTATAAAATAAAATAAAATAAATAAATAAAAATAAAGTAAAATGTTAAATATTTAATAGCGTAAATGCGTTTAAGATTTTTACTTTCGCCATACAGATGTATCAGGAGAGAAGACACATTTAAAAACTCTCAGGGACAGCTCAACAATGGCACATAATAAATCAATGAACACAATACAAGTAATTGCCCATCCACCAGAAATTTTTCCTTGAAATCCCTTAAAATTTTACAAAATGCGTGTAACCTTAATATACGTGCGATTTTTTTATTTTTTATTTGTATGTTTAAATCAAAACAGATTGTTACATTTCTTACTCTTTTTATTAACTAATACTGATTACTGTTTCTAATACTAATAATATTGAAATCTGCGCAACCAAAAAATAAAAAAATGAAATAAAGTTTTAAAAAATGACCCTTGAAAAGGAAAAAAAAAATTTGATAAAAATAATTATTACATTTCTGACAATTTTTTTTTTTAAAAATGTGTTTGTCTTATAATAAGACAAATATTTGTTTAGATTGTTTTAAAATAATTTTAAGCTTTTAATTCTCCACAAATCCTTAAATGCTCCTATCGTCTAAAAAACTATATGTCGCGAGTTACTCATACAAAATTAAATATTTATTCGTTCATACACATGTACATTAAGCCTTTAAATTTTCAAACAGTTTTGTATCCGTAAAGAATAACTATTTTCAGTAAAGCTGGAGTGTTTAGACCGCTGGAATAATAAAAGAATTAACCTAAACAAGGGCACTTTGGGCACATTACTTTCATAATAAAACACATTATCACCCACCGCCAATAATCAGCTTCTAATGTCTCTTAAAAAATTATGTGATTTAGATACTGCAAAAAGCAAAAAAAAATTTCCTCGCTTTAGTTCGTGGGAAAACGTTGTTTTAAGATTTTTATGTTCTCTTATTATAACAAATCATTTTATCACAAATTTCTATTTTAAATGGAAACAACATCAATAAAAAAAACAATAATAAATACAGCACATTAATCAATACGATGAGAAATAAGCAAAATTAATAAGTAATCTTTGAAGTTCTATTGGCTGATATAGAACGAATTTTTGGTTGCTTCAGTACCAATGTTAGTTACGTAACGATTCATTTTTCTTTCCCCAGTCGAGAGACACAAAATGTGCAGATTAAACTCCTTAAATATAAAAACATTACTTTATTTTCAGTTTGTTTCCAAAATTTTCTACCAGAATTAATTTCTTAGAAAGAAAACTAATTTAAAAAAAAAAAAAGTAAATTCGTCATATAATAACATAAATTACTTGATGAAAGCCATAATAATTTTTTAAATCTAGTAATTTCATAAAATAAATGGTTTTTTACACTATATTTGTGCATGATAGAGGTTTTGAACAGTTAAGATTAATTTTAAAGGCAAGAAAAAATGGATATATCTATAAGCCATGAGATTCCGCCAGATAAAAATTAATTAGTTTAAAATAAAGAAATTTTGTGTCAATTTTTGTTTTAATGATAAGAAAATATATGATAAGAAAAAAGTTTGATGCCATACCCTAATTGTGTAACCCCTAATTGTGTATTTACATTTCTTTAGGCAAATCTCCATGGAACATAAATATTGGAGGCAATAATAATGAGCTGAGAATATCACCCATCACAGAAACAGACTTCAACTACAATTTTTTCATTGCCGTGGCCGAGAGTATCTCCACCAATAACAAAAAACGTGAGAAACGGAAACAGAAAATGACTATAAAATTTCACATAGATCCTATCCATATCGGTAAAAGCTTCATTTTCGAAACAATAACTTTTGGTACCTACTAATTAATTTAAAACAAAAAAATAATATTTGTCTCCAACAGTCTGAAAAAATAATATTAATAATGAAGTTATATTTTCACTCCTCTAAATTTAATAAATTTTAAATCCTATTTTCAACGTTCCTACTATTTTAAGTTTTTGAATAAAATATGCAACATAATTTTCCAATTATTCGTAATAAAATCGTGCATAATATTCTTCTCACTATTTTGCATGTTTAATATTATTGAAAATTAATAATGCGCATCAGTATATCAATAAATGAAATAAAAACTGATAAAATACAACGATTTCGAAGCAAAATGTAATGCAGGAAATCTATTTCAGTTTTTAAAAATGTTTATCATCTATGTCACTTTAAAACCATAAATATAATAACTCTTTTAATAATATTTAACTGTTCAAACATTTTAGGACTACTGTGAAAATTATACGACTTATTTTCTTTAACATTAAAAACGCTGAAAATATATTTAGTTTTCTATTTAAGAAAAAACTTTGCGAACTTAATTTTTTTTAATTGGTTCTTATTTTATAATGAAAAGTGACATACAGGTATATCAAGAAATAATTATAGAAATTTTTTAAAATAAGTTTTTTTTTTTTAAAGTCTAAAACATGCTAAGCGCTAATCATTATAAAAAAAAGGCGCTATTAATTTTAAAAAAAAAAACTAAACATATTATTTGAAAAAGGAGATCTGACCACAAACAAAAATGCTTGTTTACATACATTTAAAAAAAGTCAGAAGAACTCATGATGAAAAACGGTGTGAGAACGAAGTGTAAATCTCGAATTTCTTAAGCATCGTTGAAGAATTATGGTCTGTCTATGGAAATAACTTCCCTTGCCATGAGTTGTCTGAGACAGTGGCGTTGGCTATAGTTATCCATTTCATGTAGGCATGTTGAGTATATTTAAGGGTGTTGAGTGTGTTATCGGTGAGAGAAAGGGAACCACAGGAGAGAGAAACTCCCCTCTTTTAAATCCGCTATTTCTTGTTTCCATAGCAACAGACGGCCTTATGGCGAAGGGAATTCTTTCTACAGACAAACTATAAAGGATGTTTTATAATCACCACCCTTAACCCCTCCTACAGAACGTTAAAAAGGTGTTAACGAGCGTTACATATTAACGTTAAAGGGAAGCAGTTAAAAGGATGTTAACAGACCAGGATATGTCCTAAACATGTTTTTAATCATCTTCATTTAATTTTCGCAAGTAAGCTAGTGTTAGATATTTACTTTACTCGCCACCATCTTTCGAAACTTAATCAATCCATTCTGGAATGATATCAAAAATAATATTAGTCTTCATATTTTTCATGTTTTCCAGTCTATGCAATTAAATTGACCAAAAAAAAAACCTTCTTATATTTTACTTTCTATAAATTGTTAATTGTTTCTTCACTTTCTATAAATTGTTTCATAAGATATGGATTATTCATTTTAGACATGGGAGTTTTGTATCCCGGAGAAGAGCTTGTGATTTATGCCAAAGCTTTCATGGAATTACCTGTAGATTCCATTGTTCTTGAATGGTCACTCAGTAATGCTGATTTCACTACCAGATATGACTTACCCAGTAACATGAAAGTCAATGTCGATGGAAGTTCAGTGATGGTTAAGGAATTGAGAACATCCATCGATAGAATTCTGACATGTTCAGTTTTTACGAACAGAAATATATTCGTGGCGAGAAGAAACTTTCTCTTTAGAAAAATCGGTAAGTTCACATGAACTTACAACTTCAACACCTAATCAGGGTCTTAACAGTTGTAAGAGCCTGTAAGTTGCCAATCAGGATAATCGAATAGCTCTTGAACGTTTTCTTTCGATTTTAAGGTCAGATTTATGTCGAAGAATTAATGGCTATTTATTATTTATTAATGGTTTTATACATAAATGTCTTCAGCAAAGCCGTACGTAAAGTGGGAAAGGGACATTTATTCTTCACATTCAAAATTCCTTGGGAAAAAAATTTGTGTTAATATTTAATTAATTCTTTTAAAAGAAAACTGCAGGGAATTCTCTTTTATGTGTGTAAGAAACTGGAGCCGCGGTCTGGGGTTCGATCCCAAAGGCGGCTTGAAACCCACCTAGCTTCAGATCGATGGATGCAAGCTTGTCTGGTAAGTAAAGGTAGCCTGAGCACAAAGCTGACCACATTCTCATAATCAAGTTTATAGTCATGAAATTGTTGAGCCTTGAACTCTATGATCCCCCAGGCCAGGGATGGGCAAACTACGGCCCGCGGGCCAACTGTGGCCCACCGGAAGATTTTATGCCGATCAGATTAAGTTGCCGATCAGTGGCAAATATAAACAACGTACATACATTTTCTTGTCGACTTTGTTGAAAGCTATTTATGCTCTTTCTTTTTTAACAAAGTACTGATGACCTTTTTACTTTGTCTATTTTTTGTTCCACAAAACATAAATTGATGGAAATAGTTAGCGCTGACAGCTTCAATTTGTAAAATGTTGAAAGCAGAAGTTCTTTATAGAATAGCCGTAGATGGGCTCTAAATAGCGTTTGTCTTTCTCGAGGAGCAGACTTATGGAATCTAATATAGGTGAATTGTACTTCACATGTGGCATTCAATTTACAACGAGCAGACAATCTAACGATCATCTGAAGCAGTTGTTTCTAAATATGCCCAAAGTTTGAGTTTTACAAATCATTACCAAAGGCTAATTTCCAAAATCTAATATTCCATGCCCAGAAAATCCATGCTAGCTATGTTTGCTTAATCCTATATACGTAAACAAGAGTTTTCAATTATGAACCATAGAAAAAATCTTTTCAGAAGTAGACTAACAGACAAGGATTTAGCCTCTTGCCTTAAAATAAGTGCATCTCACTTCGACCCTCAATATAAGGAACTTTTAAAAATGTAATCGCAGTTTCATTCATCTCACTAAATATTTAAATTAAAACTTGTACATCGCTTTTTTTTTCTTTTAAATTTTGAAGTTTTTACTTGTCCCACCAAAAAAAAATTTTCTCGATTTTTGGCCCTCAACCAAAAAAGTTTGCCCATCCCGGTCAACAACGGGTTGTTGCGCAAAGTTCGTTACTTTACTGTCTTTAAAAACCACGATTTTTAAAAAAGGCTTTTTAAAAATTCTACAAAAATTGAAAATTTTACTTTTTATTTCGTAGATAGAGGAATTTTTTTTTTTTTTTTTGATGATTCGAAAAAAAGTTATTTAAAACAAGAAAACTATTATCTAACGAATCAATTGTATTCAAATATTAATCATTACTTTTATTTTACCCTGAAAGTACAACTCCTGAATATAGTGTTTTCTATATCGCAAATTCAAAATGAACCTTAAAAATTTTTTTTTAAAGGAACAACTATACAATATTGGTTACCATTAGGAGTTTTACATCCTATATTTTAAATTTGAGCTTGTGAGGATTGAATTCAATTTAAATTGTTTGGTTACTCTTTGGAGACACTTTATAGAATATGCCATGGTACAAGTGGTAAAATTGTTTAAGTACGTTCACCAACTCATGGGACAAAGTTAGTTTTGGCATACTAAATATTAAAGAACTGCTGTTTTCAAAAACTCTAAGTTCACCAAAAGCTACTTGCACGTTATTTTACAATTTGGTGATAAAAAAAAGCTCTTTCGGTGTATTAAAATTGAAAGAAAAAATTAATTATGTTCACACTTAATGGCGCGCATCTAAATGAAATTACATAACATTTCAAAGAAAACGTAATAAGTTTCGTTATGATTTTTGATTTATAATGTCTCTTATATTTAAAGATAATATTTAAATAAGAAATTTAAGACAAATGTGATTCTAAAGCAGAATATATAATTAACTAGTGGGCTGCGCCCCCTGCTCGCTAACGCTCGCCAACCCCCGAAAATTGCTACGCAATCTTATATGGTTTGCTTCGCAAACCGAGCTCGCTTCGCTCGCTACTAACTTGGGTGCAATCCAATGCACAAAATTCTAGGAATTCAAAACAATCATTCAAATCCATATAAAAAAAACTTTTTTTTAAAAAAATTACATCTTTTTAGTAAATACTAAGTCATTAAAATAAATTTGAATTCAAATAAATGACATGTAATTCGTTAAACCTCTTAGAAATACGCTATATTATAATTCGTGATATAAATCAAAAATCGTCAAATAAATTCGTAATATATAAATTCGTGAAAAAAGCGCTTTCGACAAAATACTAAAATGGAGATCTATCGACACAGACTACTCACTTCTGCCTAGCTTAATAGTATGAGATTGACGCAGCTGATGCTCTCTGGTTATTTCAGTTTCCATTTTTAAAAGCGCTATATGTTGAGCCACCTCAGCTAGATTTGGCATGTGACATTTTTAGCGGCAATCATTGGTCGATTCGCCGTGTAAGAGAAATAGTAACGTAAACAAAACAAAGCAAACGTTGCCACCGGCGGAAAAGAAATACAGCCAAAATTAGGAAGCCACGTAAGAGAATTATATATATTAGATTTTGTCTGCCAGGAAATGAGCTACAAGCAATAGCTTCGTACAAACATATTAAAAAACATTCTTTGTCTCTCTAGAGGGAAAAACATTTCTTGACTGCTCAAATCCTTTAATAGTTTTTAACTATTATCACAGAGCTTGAAAATACAGCTGGAAACAATATGAGATAAAAATGCAATATGAGCAAAATAATATGATTTATTACAACTCCCTATTATTATTTTCCTAACTTCACTACACAACTTTACCTTAATGCAAAGTAGTTCCAAAAAAAACTATAAAATTCTATGATTTAAGTATTTGTCTGATGAAGTAATGAAGACCGTTATTTATTTATTTATTTTTATAGAAACATTACAAAAAGACTGACAAAACACACCTCATAAGAGTGAGAAAAAAATGGGCATAAACAATTTTAAAAGGGAACAAAGAATTGATAAAAGCTTTATTTTGGTATATATACTGCATAGTTTTCAAGTAATAAATATCCCTCCATCCCAAAAAATAATAATAAATAGATAAACAAATAAAAAAAATTTAAACATTATTGACAGGAAAGGGAAGTCTTGTTTTGCTTTATTTAGCCAAAATCCTGTACAAAATAGCCTTATTAGTTAGGATTTATTTTTAAGTACATATTTGTAGAATTGATTTGGTAGACTACTTCCTTTCCAAGATATCCATATCTGACTTCGCATTTGGAGTTACGTTCATATTTTAATGTATAAAGTACGAAATAACATCGATTGCTATTGTTAAGCAGGAATACTTGTTCAAAAAACTAAGAATTACTTGAAAGTAAAGTTTTTTTTTTCAATTTCTTTCTTGGCGTAAATAAAATACATAATAAATAAATACATAATATTATTAACATAGATAAAAGTTAGAAACATTATTTAAAAAATCAAAGATCGAGAAATAATGCTTGAAAGTTTTCATTAAACCAGTTATTTTTAATCATGAAAATTTGCACAAGCCGTATTTTTTCATTTTGATCTTTTAATCATAGGATAAATCAACTGGAATAAAATTCTCTGGAATTTATTGTTTTCCCAAAGTACTATCAATTTAAGTATTGAATAAAACTTCCTTTAAGAAAATAAAAAAAGAAGAAAATCCTTTAATATTTTTATCACTTTAAAAATTAAGTAAATTTCACAAACACACTTCCCATGTTGTCTCTCCAACCTTTCATCTTTCTTAATTTCTTTGTACTATAAGATGCATCTAACTTGTTTAAAGCTATTAAATACACGTGTATGAAATATAAGTGTGTCTTTCACTAATTTTTAGGACAAGAAAGTGGTCGAAATTTTGATTTAAGGCAGAGTTATAAACGTCGTCGTAAAAGAAGCTACGATAATGAAGGATTTCTTGAAAATGAAGATATCCACGGAAACTTAAAAAAATACGAAAGAAGTAACGATGACAGTGAGCCAGACAAGGAAAATCAATACCGTAATGAAGATGACCGAAAATTCCTCAAATCATCTTTATATCATCCTACTCGGGAATCACAGTCATTATTTTATGCCAGAGAAAATGATGATGCCTATGGTGGTGGCTCCAGAAAGAGAATGACAGACGATGATACAAAATATTATGATGGTGATTCCGACAAAAGAATGACAGGTGATAACACAAAATATTATAGTGGTGATTCCGATAGAAGAATGTTGGATGATAACAACAATCATTATGATGAGGATTCCGATGTAAGTATTACCAATGATAACACAAAATATTATAGTGATGATTCCGATAGAAAAATTACTGATAACAATAATCAAGAAAATGGTGTCCTAAAAAACAAAGATTCTGATCTTCAAATAATACTTAAGCACTCCAGTTACCGTTCACGTCGAGCTCATTCACCTCACTCGTACATTAAGGATCACTCCTCCAAAAAGCACCCAAAAGACGTTTCTGTTTACAAGGGAAAAGATTTCGATAGCTCTTATGCTGAAGATAAAGGCAGAGAAGAGAATAGCTATTCGCTTGAAGATGATGATGAAAGTAGTAAAGATATTCAGTTAAAGGGACTCATACAGAAAGCTAATTCTCTGGTACATTCACCCAAAGAAAAAACGAATCTCGATTCGAATTTAGAGTCGGGCGATGATAGAGCACCAACCTTCGACGATCTTGAATCCATTCTCATCTCTGATTGCAGTAGAGATTCGGAATGCAGCGTACATGCTACATGCCAGAAAAACGACAAAGGCAAGCACTTCTGCCGATGTTCATCTCACTATAAAGGAAACGGCATATTTTGCTGGCGTATGTAATAAATAAAACGAAAATTTCAAATAAACAAAACAAAAAATAAATAATTAAATAAGAGTAAAAAAAAAAAAATAAGAATATGAATTTAATCTATTTACGATCATGCAAGTCAAATACGTGTATTGATTTTTATTTATTTATTTTTGTATCATTTCATATCTAACCACAGATGGAGGATTTGTGATTTATTTATTTTAGGGCGGGTTGAATATGAAGAAAAGAATTAATAAAAATGGGGAAAAAATGACAGGAAAAAAGAAGGGATTTAAATTACATTGAAAAAAAAAAGTTTATATTTATGCATTCTGGAAATCGTCGATAAAATAATATACACATGGGCTGCCAAACGCTAATCGGGAGCCGCAGTTAAGTAGAGAAGTTACAGATTGTACTTAAAAAGTAAGAGTTTAAATCACAAAAAAAGTAAGAAATATGCTTACATCAAAAAATAAATCATTCTTTTTAAAATATTAAAGTGACAGTCCCTTCAATATACGCAATGGTAACGCCGTTTAATCCACTTTTCAAAACGTGGAGAAAAGCCTTTTAGCCCGCCAGGATGTGTATTAAATTTTCTGTCATGGAGCTTCTCCTTAAACGTCAGAAACAAACATAAATTAGCTATTACATTTTAATGTTAGAACGCTATGGTCACTAATTATCTGTGTGGAAAATAAATTGATGCTCTTAAATGTAAAAGAGAAACGGTTAGTTTAATGAAGCCTTTTACTAAGTTTCTAGCTAAAAAGTATTAAGTTTACAAATTAAACTTAATAGGCATATTAAGGCTACAGTGGACCCTTAAAATGGTAAAAATTGATGAAAATATCGAAAAAAATTTTTTTAACGTTTTTGATTGCTTTCTTGCTAGTTTTATAAGCTGAAATCATTTTTTTTTTCATTTTTTGATGGATTATAAGCTAGTTTCGTTTTCCAATCAGGATGCCACGTCCCCTTACATTTGATACTGAAAGCGAAACTAAATAGCAAATGCGTTTTTACCAACCAAAAAGATACATTTTTTCAGAGGATTTTTGAACTTTTATTTTCAACAGTATTTATTAACTGTATCCGTGATTGTTCATTATCGCACATTGTTTGTTGACATTTCAAATTCGTTAGATTTTCGAATTGTTTTATCATTCTTCAAATACAAAACAGCTTTTTTCAAAGCTAATTACTGCTTATATTACTACTTATTTAGCTATTATAATTACTACTTATATTGGCTAATATAAATGAAATAGTAACATGTTATATCTTTTTGTCATAAAATAATGAAACATTTACTACTGATTATAAGAATAATTTAAAGACAATTTTAATTTTGAGCAAAAAATCACTATTTCTCAATATTGATTTTTTTCAAATTTTTGAAACTTTCAAACATTCCAGGAGCCTTAATTTTCTAGATACAGTTTTGAAACTTTGTCAACAGTTACTTCATTTATATTAAGTATTTCTATGCATTGTTTTTTATAATAATTAGTATTTGAAAGAAATTGAGAACTGAAAAAAAGAGTTTTTTTAATTTTTTTTTTTAAAAATTTATTTACATAATGAAAAATTATCTCCTGCTACTTAAACCAGCAAAATTACTCACAAACTCAATACATACATTTGTTTCTATGTCTATAACGAGCAACATAAAAAAGTTTCGAAGAAAAATTTTGAAAATTAAGCCGCCTGGAACATTTTAAAATTTGACAACTTTTAAAAGTTTTATAACTTAAAAAATTAAAAAGATAATTTAAAAAAAATTTAGGAATTTATTTATTATTATCTAAATAAGTTATTCTGCAATTTTCAGAAAAGTTGGTTAAAAATTCCAAAATTTGATTTTTTAAGTCCACTGTAGCCTTAAAAGGTCCTTTTTAAAAATAAAAAATATTAGACTAGTTTAAATTTCTAGGATTTAGAGTTACGCCTAAGAATCTTTTTTTTTATCTTTAAATTTCATTTTAGAAAATAACAAGCTACGATTTAATACTCAAAATGGTTTTGAATATTACAACTTACGAATAGTTTATATATTAGATGTATTATTGTACGTAATATATAACCCAACATTTACGCAAGTAAATATTTTTTTAATCCCTTCATTTACTTACGTAAATTTTGGGTGGCACTTATCAGGGATGAGATTAGCCAAAAGGCAAAAAAGCTGAATTTCCACGATAGTAAATTTTACGCAAGCGCAGCCCTTTAATAATAAATTCCAGACAGTTTAAGGTAATAAATAATGTGTTGACATACAATTGCTTACTAATCTATTATTATAAAAACGACTACATTGATACTTAACATTTAGTGAAAATAAAAATTACCAATTGAAAAAATAAAGCTGGAAATTATATTTTTCCTCAGTTCACATATTACTTGAAAAACTACTTGGTTTAGCAAATTAAAACTACTGAGAATATATATTAATATTTCATTTCTTTTAATAAATACTGTTATGTGATTTATAGCAAATATATCAGTAATATTACTTTTTAAATTATATTGGGGAAAAAAAACTTTAACAATGAACCAAATCATTATGTTCATGTTATAGTCTAATCTAACTACAGCCCTTTGAAACATATCAATAACAGTGAAGTAGAAATATATAGTAACTCCTTAACATACAAAAATTGGTATTTTAGTTTGAAAAATTACATGACAATCAGCAACTGTTTAGATAATTGTTTTTTATTTGATAAGAATTTTGCATTTTATAGCATAAATAACAGCAATTACAAATAAAATTTTGATAATGAGTTAACTCTTAACTCTTTTTCCAACAAAAAAAAATAATTAAATTGAATCCCTTTTTAAGTTATTGCTTTTGTTTCCTATATCTTTTATGTTTGCTATATTTAGTCGTTAGTCCATTTTCAAACATTTTGTGACAAATCCTATTTTTTCTTCTTTGCTAGCACAGAATGTAAGTTTTGAATATATTCCCTTCCAGTTTATCTGATGTTGTAACACTTACATATACATACTAATAATCGTCGTTAGAAAAACAGTCACTTTTATAGTAACTAATTTTTAAAAAAAATTTACTTCTTACAAGAATCGCGAGAGTTGATCTTAAAATTGTGTGAATATGAATAACAATTATGGATTTTGAAATCACATGAATATGAAACTAGATATACGATTTTGAAAATGAGAAAATACAAACTGGGATATAGAATTTTTAAAACGCGTAAATACAAATCCCGATTCATAATTTTTAGATCGCGTAAATACGAATCATGATGCGTAATTTTTAGATTGCATAAATAAGAATTATGATGCATAATTTTTAGAATGCGTGAATGCGAATCCCAATGCCTTATTTTAAAATCACGTATAAATGAAAATCAATGTTTGATATTATAAACAGCATGAGCAAATCAAGACATTGAATTTTAAACTTGCGGGAATACGAATCGCTTCATAGGTTTTTAAAAAGGCGTAAATACGAAGCACGACGTACAATATTCAAATCGCGTGAATAAGAATCTCAACACGCAAATATGAAAAGCTATGTTTGATATTAAAATCGTGTGAATAAGAATCGAGATATTGGCAGACTCCAGGCTTGGGACCTCTAAATGGCTTGTCAGAAACAGCGTCGTTTGAACTACAAAAATCGGATCTATTTGGAGGGCGGGTAAAAAATTCGGAAAATCTTATCTGCTGCGAGTAAAAGGAGAGAAAATAGCTAAAATAAGTAAAAATGAGAAAGGATTGGTAGCTATGTAGTTTGAATTTTGTGTTTCTCTTTGAAAATGGATGAGTTTTCTGAAAAAGCGGAATACTTATAAAAAAAAAGTGAAATTTTTAGAAAAATCTGAATTTGATAAAAAAGCTGAAATTCAAGAGATAAAAGTGAAAAAAACGGAAATCAGCTAAAAAGCGGAAAAATCTCATCCCTGACTTATATATTTGATCGAGAAAATTATAGCAATGTAAAAAAAAAAATTTTTAAAACCTTTTATTATTGTTTTTGTAACATTAAAAAATATATCTAACACTTCTATAGTTAATAAAATTTAAAACGTCTCAGAAATAATTTTTAAAAAATAAGAAAATAATCTCACTAATGCTTAATATATGTATTTTTTAAAAAGAATTTTCAATTTAACTTATTAATTTTATTTAATATATTATTTTATTATATATAACTATTATTATACATTAATTTTATTTATAATTTAACTTTATAATTTTAGTTATACACGAAAAATTATGCATTTCGATTTTTTGCGTTCTGTAGTATGTTTTTATAGTCCACAGGACTCACAAACGTTATGCATACGACATAAAATCGCTAAGGTCACTTGAATTGAAGCGACTCCTTGGGGAATTGAATCTTTCTTACAATTTTCCATATCGATTGAAGACTCCGGCCAACGATAATTTAATGCAATTATATTTTTACATAGACAATTGTTTTGGAGTGATAAATTTGTACCACAGGTTGTCGAAATTATAGGGCACAGGGTCTCTAGATATTGATACAGTAATTTTGATTACCAACAAACAATAATTTTAATAAATGTGTGAAGTCCGAAAATTGGAAATATTGGCAAGTTTTTTTTTTTTCTTTTAAAAATTTGAGAATAAGACACGTAACCACAAATTAAAAAAAAAAAAATCATCTTTTTACATTTATGTAAGGGAATATATTTTACTCAACTTTTCTTTCTAGGAATAAAATTTAATTCTAAAATACCTGTTTTATAAATTTAATAATAATAATTTGTTAAAAAATTAAATAATTTGTTAAAATAATTTAAAAAAAAAAAAAAAAATCAAATTATAACAGGTGCTAAGCTTTAGAATTTTTTATATTGTATGAATATTTAGGCTGATTAATTGAAACAATTTGAATTAAATTCAATAAATTTTCATCATTTCTGAAAAATTGTGTTTGTATAAAAGGATATTTTAATAGAGTTTGCATAAGAAAATTCAAGCTAAGATATAATTTGTAAGTTACACATAACATGCTTTTATAGATTGTTTACATATAAGAGATCATTAATCTTGTATATAATTTAATATTTAACTAGCTAATTAGTATTAAAAATTTAAAACTGCATTGAAATAGAATTAAGTTTTAGAAATTCTTGTGTCTGTAAAAAGCAAAATTTGCAAGATTTTGCCTTTTAATTTCAGGCAAATAAAAGCCCTGGAAAATCCAGGCATCATAAATCGTTGTAGTTTAATGCTACTTAAATCAGAGAAAAATATTTTATTAGATTTAAAATGTTAGAAAAAGCAAATTAATTTAAGGGGTTTCATACATTAGCAATTTCTATACAACAAATAATTAAGATGTTTTGCAGTGTAAAACATCCTGAAAGGCTAATGTTGCCAGTGTACCACAAGGCAAAAAAAAATTGCCTCATTATTATTAAATACCTAGAAATTATTAATTACTTAAATGAACTTACATGTAATATGCATCTTTAACCATTACCCTTATTGATTTGTACTCTTAATTACATCTTAAAACAAAGTGGTTTTGTTAAAAATAAACTTTTCTTACTTCAGTGTAAAACATTTCACAAAGACACTTAAGTTTTGCAATTATTCAGCAGTAAAACAAAATCTTTAGTTAACCATAATAAAATCGTTCTGTAAATTTGCAAATTTAAACATAAACAATAGTGTACTGTACAACATATATATTAAAAAGAACAAAATATTAATAGCAACTGAAAATTTATTCAATAGTGAATATTTAACAAATGGAATGACATGATGCAATCAGCCCTCCGCTTGTGGAATGAACATTCTTGCTTCTTTTATTTACAAATTTAATTAGAAAATAAAGTTCGTATAATCCTAAATAAATAATTTTTTTAAACTTTAATCTACTTCTTCCATCCTGGATGCATCTTCATCTTCACCACTAACAGCTGGCATTTCTTCAACTACAGCATCACCAACACTCACTTCCTCTTCATCAATACCCAAACCCAACTTGATCATTCTGTAAATTCTAGAAGCATGGAATTGAGGATTCTCCAATGCAAAGCCAGAACACAATAGGGAAGTTTCAAAGAGCAACATAACAAGATCCTGAAAAAAATTTAGAAACATTAAAATAAAATATAAACAGAATAATAATTTTAATGAGAGACATGGTACCTTTATCTTAATAAAGTTTTGGTTCAATACTGAAATTACAGTTTAAAATTTACACACAATAAAAAACACCCAACTGACTAAGCTTAATCAGGGTGTATAGCCAAATTATTAAACAAAAAATAGCACTTTTCAAGCACTCAAAATATTTTAAGCACTAAAAAAATATAATTAGGCAGAGTTTAAGTTTTTGACAATTGGTTTTATTTTTTTTAATAATGTTTGGTTTTATTGTTTTAATAATGGTTTATTTTTTTAAACCATTGCGTAAAAAAAACTTTCGGCATTGTTTTTGACAGTTGTAAAAAAATCATTTAATTTTGAATCATTCCACTACTTACTGACAATACTCCAAAAAATTAGATTGCGGTTTAATTGTGAAAACGTTGCATGAAACAATGTGAACCGTTTCTTTTTGCAAAATTTGAAGTGAAAAACATAAAAGGAAAAATCTCATTTTGAAAACAGGAAAATTAAGCTCTTTTTAAAAACTCTACGCACCTGGTTAATGTCCTGGATTACTGAATTTATAATAAGTATTAATATTTCCTAACTGAACTAAAGTTTCAATTAATTTTCTATTTAATATTAGTTGACACTTTACACTAACTACAGTAGAGATCTTATCAACATCTAAGGTTCAAAAGAATATATAACAAACGGATAACTAAATTGAATCAACAGATTTACTACTCTTAATATAAATAGGCCATGGTACATTAGTTTACAATGAATAAAAATATTTACGTAACTAAACATTTGTGTTGCATTATTAGCTCCAAAAATCTAATAAAATGTCTAGTCTAACTACTAATACTGGATATTAAGAACACACTTAAAAGTTAAATGATAGAAATAGCACCCATTGCCTACAAAAATCTTAATTAGGTAACTAAAAGAAAAATTAACACTAAAAATACCTTGACTGATTTGTCATTCTTATCAACTTCAGCCTTCTGCCTCAAGTTTTCAATGATGGGATGATCAGGATTGATTTCAAGATGTTTCTTAGCTGCCATATAGCCCATTGTGCTAGAATCTCTCAATGCTTGAGCTTTCATAATCCTTTCCATATTTGCACTCCATCCATACTGGCTGGTTACAATACAGCAAGGTGATGTTACAAGACGGTTAGAAACTACAACCTGAAGTAACAAAAACTTTTAGAAATCTGAAGAAAGAACAAAAAAAGTCACTTAACTACTTTAAGAGTTAAGGTATTTACCTTTTCAACCCTCTTGTCTAAGATGTCCTTGATGATCTTGCAGAGGTTTTCAAATTTAGCTTTATCTTCTTCACGTTTCTTCTTTTCCTCTTCATCTTCAGGCAATTCAAGACCTTCCTTAGTGACAGACACCAGAGTCTTGCCATCATATTCCTTAAGCTGTTGTACACAATACTCATCAATGGGCTCAGTCATGTAGATCACTTCAAATCCACGTTTCCTGACTCGTTCTACAAACGAAGAGTTGGCTACTTGGTCTTTGCTTTCACCTGTGATGAAGTAGATACTCTTCTGATTTTCCTTCATTCTGGATACGTAGTCCTTCAAAGAGCAGGTCTCATCACCAGACAGAGAAGTGTAATACCTCAAGAATTCTGCAAGTTTCTTTCTGTTGGTTGAATCTTCATGGATGCCCAATTTCAAGTTCTTGCTAAATTGCTCGTAGAATTTCTTGTACATGTCCTTGTCTTCTGCAACTTCATCAAAAAGTTCAAGGCATTTTTTGACTAAATTTTTCCTGATCACCTTCAAGATTTTATTTTGTTGCAACATTTCTCTGGAAATGTTAAGAGGAAGATCTTCAGAGTCAACGACACCCTTGACAAAGTTAAGGTAGTCTGGAATCAAATCTTCACAATTGTCCATAATAAATACCCTTCTAACATACAATTTGATGTTGTTCTTCTGTTTCCTGTTTTCGAACAAGTCGAAAGGTGCACGTTTAGGAACAAAGAGAAGAGCTCGGAACTCGAGTTGACCTTCTACTGAGAAATGCTTAACAGCAAGATGATCTTCCCAATCATTGGTCAATGATTTGTAGAATTCACCATACTCTTCTTGACTGATATCATCTGGGTTTCTCATCCAGATAGGCTTAGTTTTGTTCAACTCTTCATCTTCAGTGTATTTTTCCTTGATTTTCTTCTTTTTCTTTTTGTCTGTCTTTTCCTTATCAGCATCCTCATCTTCACCCACATCTTCTACTTTGGGTTTGTCTTCATCTTCTTTGGCTTCCTCTTCTTTTTCATCCTCTGCTTCATCATCGGATACTTCCTTTTCTCGTTCTTTTTCAACTACAAGTTTAATGGGATAACCAATGAACTGGCTGTGCTTCTTGATTACATCTTTGACACGACGTTCCTCAACGTATTCTGTCTGGTCATCTTTCAAATGAAGAACAATTTTGGTTCCTCGACCCATAGGTTCACCTAAAATAAAATATGCGTAAGTTATTTGCAGAATTAAGCCTCAAAAGTTCTTACTATTTCAAAACCATTTAAAACTAAGTTACAGCAGGATGAAAGAAACTTCTCTATTAAATAAGAATAAAAGCCGACAAATTACTGTACTTAATTTCTAACAAAAACAATATTTAACTTATCACTGAAAATTGGAACAGTTAAATTATTAATTAAATCAGAATACAATTTAATTTATTCTAAATTAATTTAGGCAGAACAGTAGTTTTGTAAATTTTAAAGCAGGTGTAATAATCAACAGATTAAATTTCTTTTTACAAAGCAATTATTCTATCCACCCTTCTAATAAAATTTAATAAGATTTATCAGGCATATCAATAGTACTTTCAGTATGAAATTATTTTTACAGAAGTAATTTCAAATTACTTGAGTACTTAATTTTACTGAAACACAACAGCAATCTCACAAAAATTTAAATTTAGCTCTTTAATAAAGATCATAAAAATAGATTAAATAAATATGCTTTCTTAAGACTATTAATTCCATTACTGACAGATCTGTTCTTAAATTTACAAAATATTAAAAAAAAGCAATAGCCAACAAAAAAAGCAATAGCCAACTAATTATTTGACACTTATTTATCATTTTAATTCAATAAGAATTAGGGATGTAACAAAGTGATTCGGCCAAATACTCCGCCACAAATATAGGGGGAATAGCAAATTTTTTTTTTTAAAAATCATTAATACTTCTATGTATAAATAAGTTAAGTCACCATTGAAAAATAATTAAAACTTAGCTGTAGTTGGTATGGGGTAAATGAAAAAAAAAAAAAACTTATTTTAAAATATGGGTTGGATATTAAAATAATTGAGATAAACTACTAACACACAAACATAAATACATATATTTTAATATATATTGTCTATCCCAAACTTTTACAAAGTAAATGTAGCAGCGATATTTCTGCATCATGCTCTGTCATGCCAACTATAATCGCCAAGGTGCCAAACACTAAGTTTAGACCTAGTTTTATTTTTGAAAAAGAATAAAAATCAAAACAAAGCGTTCTTTATCCTTAAATGAAAGATCTAAAGCTAAAAATCTCAATTGACTTTCTCTTATTGCCATTCATAATAAAAACTGAAGAGAAACATTAACTAGTCTTAGTTCGGAAATTAACTTAAATATTGAGAATTATTTTCCGTTGTTACCAGTTTAGCCATACAGGAAAAAGTGGCAAATGAATAAAAATTCAACAAATTAAAAGTTCTCTAAGGAATAGAGTACTATTCATTAATTATATTTAAATTTGCCCCTACTAAAATTTTTCAAATACATAGCTGAATAGTTGGCAAACCAAAACAATCAGCAAAGGGCCAATTACTTGTTAGATAAGAATTTTAACTTCATTATCACACAAAAAAAATCAATAACTTATTTAAACAAGTGGGTTTATAAATAAATAACTTATGAAATTAAACATAACGTGTACTTACCATGATCGGGCCTGACAATGAATGATCCACCAGCAGAAGATTCCCAAGTGTATTGTTCATCATCATTGTGTTTGGATGTTACAGTCACTTTATCAGCAATCAAGTAAGCAGAGTAGAAACCCACACCAAATTGACCAATCATAGAAATATCAGCACCAGCCTGCAAAGCCTCCATGAAAGCCTTGGTGCCAGATTTTGCAATCGTACCTAAGTTGTTGACAAGATCTGCTTTGGTCATACCAATTCCAGTATCAATGATGGTCAAGGTTTTGTCTTCCTTGTTTGGAATAATCTTAATGTACAAATCTTTGCAGCTGTCTAATTTGCTTGGTTCAGTTAAACTTTCATATCGGATTTTGTCAAGAGCCTGTAAAAGGTAAAGATTAATTAACTTCACTTGATACTTAGAATATTAAATGCATTTTTAAAAAATTAACTTGAATACATAAAAAAAAAAATTCAGAGAGGTAACGGATTTTGAAAGTTTAATGTTATGTAACTTTGTAGAAATTTAATCTTTGGTGAAGTTTCAGGTTGTAATAACAAAAAATTCAAAATATAGATACAAATAAATTTTCTACAGCATCAACAGATTCAGTTTCAGTGACTACTAGGTTAAAATTGAAAATAGCTTAGTTACTATTGAAAATTAATACAATTTTCAAATTGGGAGCTAAAATTACGTTTAAACTAACAGATTGTTTAGTAATGTTGAATAAAGTTAATTTATATTACTCATTATTTATGCTTACAATATAGGTAAACGAAACTTCATTAATGATAAGTTATGTGATTTAATGTAGGGTTAATTAATACAAAAGAATTTCACTACAGTTTGGAGTCAGAATATAAATTAAGGATGAAAAATATGAAAATAAGTCAATTAACATATTTAAAAATTGTACAAGCAAGAAATATATTAAGAACCAAATTCAAAAGTTGAACTAAATTGAAATAATTTATCATGTCAATTTTAAATTATTTTTCCTCATAATTTTCCAATTCCTATAAATTACAATTACATAGCTTTTTGCTTCAGTAGCACTATGCCATTATATTCTGGATAATTTCATCATGGCTATGATGGAAAAAATTCAGGATTAGAAATGTAATTAAAAATTATTAGCAGGAAAATACTAAGTAGTTGATAAGGTGAACTCAGAATAAACAGATTATGAATCCATTGATAAATTTTTACTTGTTTAATATTAAAGATTCATTATTTTTAGACAGGATCTAAGTTTGTGATATCACCAACAGTGAATGGTAGGTTAAGATGTATGACTTACAGATAACGTAAGATTAATGAATGTGCAGAAAAGCAGTTAAAAAAAAATTTCATTTTTAGACACTTTAACAAATTAATATTTTCAAGAATTAGGATCAAGGATAATTAGAGTATTTTCTAATCAATCATATTACATTATCTAGGCATTAAATAATAATCTACTTACATCAGAAGAATTAGAGATCAATTCTCTCAAGAAAATTTCTTTATTGGAGTAGAAGGTGTTGATGATTAAACTCATTAACTGAGCAATCTCGGCCTGAAAGGCGAAAGTTTCAGCATCGTCATAGTCACCCTGCATTTTCACGTCTTCTTCAGGCATCTATAATAAGAAAAATATTTCATTATGAGATAAATAAAATTATTAATAAATAGAATACATATTTTAATAAATTATTTACTTTATATGAAATAATATATACCTTGAAATAGTGAATAAATCACAATGTAATAAAGAGAGCAAGAAAGAACAACCTATTCACTTTTGAACACAAGTGAAAGATTTCAATAATCTGCCGGGGAACCGGCACCTCAGGAGTTTTATAGTATTTTGTACAATTCCGCGTTTATTCCACACATGTGAAATTAAAAAATTTTGTGGAATGAAAAACTCTTTGCATCATTTAAAATGTTTTGAGTATTATATTTTGCTCTTTAACAGCGATATTCTGCCTCAAATTTTATTATACGATATTAATTTTATTTGAACTATATTTGTTTAAACGTCACGCTTAAGGATATGTGTGCGTTCCGCCGGAAACATCTAGAATATTCTACGAGTTTCCAGATGGATCAAGAGAGTTTGAGAGACGGAAATTACGTCGAAGATACTGGAAAAGAGAGGAAATGTTCATCGAGCGGGAAAAAGAGAATGGAAAAATAAGAAAGGGAGGGGTGAAATTTCTGGAAATTTTGAGGCGTTTCTTCCTTTCCCTTTGTTCTTATCACCAGGCGCGCTTATCATAATAAGCCATGAAAAGATATATTTTATTTTAATAATTGTTATTTCATCATTAATATCTTGAAAAACGTGTATTTATTAGAATTGATTATTCATTAAATAATTTCAACTTAATGAAAATAATGCTAGTTTCTATTTTACCCACATGTAACTAATACTTGACAGATTTAAATCGTCATATTTTTTTTTTTTTCAATTATAGCACATTACTGCAAGATTATTGTTTATATCTTATATATATTTTATTCATCAATTTAGTCTTTTGCAGAAAATATTGCCTGACTATTTTTTGGCAATGAATGTTTATTTCATTTCAGTATAAATTCGTTCACTAAATAAAAAAATTTTAAGTATTCATTTCAGAATATGTAATTGTATTCATTAAATGATTTTAATTCAATATTAATATCATCATGCTTATTTCTATTTGCACAGATGTTACTTTTGGAGGACTAGAGAGACTGTACATATATATAAGTCTCTAAATTATTATTTTAAATTAAAACAGTTTAATTTATCATGTCCCAACAAATGCATTATTTGTTATTAACATAATTAATGACAAATATATTTATTAATCAATTAACTTTTTAAGAGAAAAAGAAATCTAAATTTTTTTTTTTATGACAATACTTTTTGTGTAAAATGTGTGGTGAAAAATGTAGAAGTAAGCTAGCACTTCTAGAAAAAACGAAATTTTAAGAAAAGCTGCAGCAAAAACTTATTAAAAAAACTGTCCTTAAAATGTAAATAAATATCCCGAACAAGCAAAATAGTCAAACATGCAAAAACGAAAAAAAAATGCTCAACTGCCCTTAAAATCTATACTTAACTAATGATTATTTCTAACCATTAAACCAATGTTACCTGATTAAAAACTTCATTCGCTTCAAAAAATATATAAATAGGAAAATAACAGTCGACATGTTTTAAGCACTAAAAAACAGGCTCCCATTTTCAAGTCTTGCCAAACATTGACACCTTAACACACGTTTTAACATAAAACCAAGGATTATAAATAACCAAGTTACTGTCTTTTTTTTTCTGGTAAAAAACAGAAAATTCGCTGATTGATTTTAAGCATTTGTTAAATACTTGTTTTCTTAATAAATTTCCTCATTTTCACAAACAAATAGCAATCTACAATATTTTAAATTTACACAAAAGTCATTAACTAATAATAACGATAGTTAACTGGGATTAAAAAAAAAAACGATATAATCTTGGAATGCGCACATCGTTCTTGGAATAGGTTTTCAAATTTCAAGCGTAATTTTTTTTTTTGGGGGGGGGGGGGCTGTTCATTATAATTATGGTTGCTTCTCAGCCAATTTCATTAGCTTGGCTCATTGTAACCTACAGAGAATGAAAGAGTTATGCCTAACTGAAAATATTATAAGTTATAATCAGTGTTGTAGTGCTAAATTTTTTTTCTCCTGGAACGCAGTTCTTCATAAAGGATGAAAGAAGAACTAAATACCGTTACTGAAATACGGTGTTTTGCAACAGATGTAGAAATTAGGAAGGGATAACTGGAAAAAGATAAAATCCTATAAGCTACGTATACAATAGTACAAATTTAGAAAATTTTACTTATATTTAGATTACTTCTCAAAAATATAGTCAAAATTATGTTAATTGTTTTATTCATCAATTATAATTTTTTTTTTTTTTTTTGCCAAGGACTGATACTTAAGAGTGGGAAACAAAAATTCGCTATTAAAATCTAATAAATCACTATTTAGAAAGATGAGTTAAAAAAAATCGAAACCTGTTTGATTGTCGGTGAAAATTCGGGACAGATAAAAGGAGAGTATAAGAAACACTTTGAAGTTTTATCCATTAAATCAGATTTATTTCGACGTTTTTATCCAGCCTTTCTCAAAAGTGATTTTTTTTAATTAAATAACTTTTTTTAGCTTATGTAAGTATATAAGTTTGATTTCATTTTTGACAAGAATTACAAAAATATATTAAGGGCAGTGATTACTGCTACCTCTGTACATGTATCCATAGTCTTTTCTTTCTTTTTTTTCATTCACTTCAAATATTTTCTAATTTTAATCTTTTTAAACGACAATATGTTTCACAGTGAGCAAAATAAAAAACGGGCCATTCTGATTAACTTTTGATCTAGTACATAATAGAAATTTAACGTTCATTCTTAATGATTCAAGAGGGTATTCTTAAATAAGCTAATTAATTAGTACTGACGATATTTTAAGTTACTAAATCAGACACAAGATCATACTTTCTCTGAATAAAACATTACTTTTTTTTCCGACGGATTTGAATTTCTGACACCCAAAACAAAATATGCCCACATAGTTTCTCAGTAAAACAATCCAAAGTTTGAACCCCTTAATGTTAATTTTATTTTTGTGTATTTCCACATATCTTGATTACTTTTTAAGCGAATTGAAATTTTTTTACACACAACTATAAAGTCCTTTTATTCAAAATTATCCATTCGTTCATCGTTATTCCAAGAAAAATATAAATTTTATTAAATATTTATTATATCATGTAGAAATGGTCGAAAACATTTTTTAATGTAAGGTATACAATTTTTTACATCATTTTTAAAGAATATAATTTTCCATGGCAAAATACAAAATTTGAACAAAATCGGTCGAATAGTTCTAGAGCAGTGTTTCTCAAACGTATGACTTTGTATACCCTTTCGAAATTTTTCGTAACGCTGCGTGTCACTAATAAAAAACTGAATGTATTTCTTACTAAAAAAAAATATGCACAAAAGTGTTAAATCACAACTGGCTGTTGACACCACTAATTATTTACTGTTAACTCTGGGGAAAAAAACCCCAATAGAAAAATAGGTGATCGTAAATTTTCATGGCTAGCTTTGTTTTTAAATAAAATTTTGTGAAATTATCGTTTGCTGTAAGATATTTCGCATACGAACGCGTACCCCCGCCAAACTGTTTCCGTTCCCCTGGGGGTACGCGTACTACACTTTGGGAAACACTGTTCTAGAGAAATTAAAATTTAAACATGTCGTAATTTTAAAAATCGATTTCTCAGAATCTATTTGACCGATTTCGCATATAACATTATAAAAACTTTTTTACCTTGCAATTTATAAATTTTTTGACTACTGTTAAGTACAGAAAATAATAAATATCTACTAAAAGTTATATTTTGCATGGAATTATCTTTGGGTAAATGAATTTTGTAGTTATGTGCAAAATGTTTTCAATCTGTTTAAAAAGTTCTTGACAAAAGGCTAAATAAGTAAAAAATTAAATTAATATTAAGGGGTCCAAATTTTTTCCTGCTCTGCTGACATAATATAGAGGGGGACCATATTTCCTTTATTGCGGATTCAGAAATCCAAATCAGTAGAGATGTATATTTATCGATAGAGATGTATATTTATTCAGAGAAAGTACGTTTTTGTGTCTGATTTCGTAACTTAATATTGTCAGTTCTAATTAATTAGCATGTTTGAGGGCGCCTTTTTGAATAATTTAGCATGAGAAGATTAAGATTGTGAACATTCGAACGTTAGAGCAAAAGTTATTCAGGGTGATCCGCTTTTTATTTTGCGAACTATACATACACCGACATAATTAATTAAAAAGTTATGATGTTTGCACGATATTCACTATTTTACTCAAGAAAATGCCAAACCACATTATTAATTATTTTCTTCTCTTTTTAGTTTGTTTTATTTTTAAAAAAATTCTTTTGAACCTTTTTATTTTCAGGCATTAGATTCCTCTATGAGCATTAGAAAAGAAAAGGGTATCTGAAAAATACATTCATGGCTACCAGCTGTCTATTTCTATCCGCCATATATCTTGAAGATAAATATTTAAAAAAAAAATTTAACCATCAATAATTTCAATTGATTTTTTAAATACTATTTATTGAAAGATAGCTAATTATTAGTTTACATTTATTGTCTATGTTTAGAATTCTGACTCTTGTTTTTAACTTAGTGAGATCAAATCTGAACTTGATTTAATCATAACCGTAACTCTCCGAATTTCCAATCATCATAACAAAATTCTTAAAAGTGTATGCTTATTTTCAGAAGGTAGTAAATTTGTGTATTATTTTACGAGATAAATAGATATCCAACGACATGGGTGATGAAACTGACTGGGATACTGTGACATATTTGCGCAAAAAGGCACCCAAAGCCAGTCAACTTCGATCTCAACAGGTTTGTTTGCTGTCAACATTGTGCACTTGAATGACGAAACATGTTTATTTTATGTTGCATATTGTAAACACTAAAAACATCAAATTAATGCAATTTGCATATTCTTATCCTAACTAATTATGTATTTTTTATATTAACTATGTATGCCATTCACTTTGCACGATTGCATTCTAAAACTAATTTTACGCCTTATACTGCGATGTTTTTGAATTTTATCTAAATCAGTGTTAAATGCAGCATCAAATATGATGCAAATATTTTGCGTAAAAGGTAGTTCTAACAATTAGGTTTTTCCATTAATATTTTACATGGAGTTTACACAGAGTAATTAAACTTCTTCTATTAATGTGTAAGTAAATTGATGTTGTGTTTAATGTTATGTAAGAAGTAGAATAGTTTAAAATCAAGTTTAAATGATTATCCTGTATCACTATGCTACAATACCATTTAGTTCTCTTAAAATCAAAATTCATCAATTATTTCTATTTTGAAGAATGTCTAAAGACATACAGTGTTTGCCTTTGTGTAGCACCGGGCTATGTGGCATTCCCTCTAGAATCCAATTTTATTTGGCTTCAAGGAGCCCTAAAAGCTTTTCAAGAATATAAATATTAAGGAAGCAGAAATGCATTGCTTATGATAATAATGTTCTGCTATTTTTGGTTTTAGAAGACCTAAATTTATTTTTATTCAAATTTATGTTTTTATTGATTATATCTTATTTTGAATGAAATTGATGTTTTAATTGATTATGTTTTGTTTCAAATGAAATTTATATTTTTATTGATTATGTTTACTAAATTTATGTTTTTATTGAATAAACACAACATTGAAGAACAAATAGTTTTTGTGTTCAATTAAAATTTTTTGATACATTAACCTGCTAACAACTGTTTCATTCGTAATAATTCGTAATTAAATTAATATAATTTAAATAAGTTTTTTTCAATTAGTGAGAAAAAAAAATTATCAAAATTTAAGTGAAGAGATTATAACATAGTAAGGGTATGCATTTAAGTATCTGTCAGTCTTTAACAACATGAGTCAGGGGTCTGTCCAGGCCAAATTTACTACCGTTTAGCGGTACCTCCACAAATTCAACTTTAGGAAAAAACGGTAGCTTCACAAAACACTTTTTCTTAAAATTTTATTTTTCTATCGTAAGAAACGATAAATCCGTATTTTTGGGTTGATTTTTTAATATTTTTAATTTTCACAAATTATGTCTAAATTTTCAAATAATAGGTACCTCTCCGAAAAACCTAGACAGACCCTTGTGAGTACCAATCCACCAGTAAAGTAATTTTACCCCAGTGAGGGAATGAGAAAATAAACATTGTTTGCTTTTGAAGTTTATGTATTTAGATAAATTAAAATAACAATGTATATTCTTAAACTATCCCATAAGAGGAAACTAGAATGCTTATTAAACATTTTTATACAATAAATTAACTTTATAGATTATGTCATTCTCTCGCGATGATTGAATGAGAACGTAAGTATTGTTTTCTTCTGATGGTTATTTCCATAAATGAAATTAAAGTGGCAATATATTTTAACTATCTCATTAGTTCATCAACAATATAAAACTCTTATCAATAGAATTTTTAGAAAATTAATTAATTTCTAGGTAAATGAGGGTGTGAGAATGTCGAAAAAGCTTTAATATTAACAAATATGAGCAAAAGCACCTGAAATTTTTAATTGAAGTAACTTTATTTGGACTGTTGATTGCTTAATCCTTTAAACGTTAGTTATGGCTTTTTCCGTACTTTTAGCTGCAAACTTTTCCTGCTTCAAAAAACCAGTTTCCTTCCACATTATTCAATAGCAGTGAAGTCTGCAGTAGAGAAATTTTTGTACAATTTTACCCAGGGATTCAATGATTTAGAGAGTTAAACTATTATTTGACTGTACTTTTACCTAATTTTGAAGCATCACAGTTACATTATGAAATTTGGCCTACAAATATGTATGAAACTCTAAACTCAGCGGCGCGACAGCCCATAGAGGGCCAAGGCCTACTGTGCCCATCTCAGTTTTCTTGACCTTGGGCTCTGGGGTGCAGAAGCAGATATTCCGGTCAGGTGGTCAACCGAACGCGGAACACCCAGTGTTTAGTTCCCAAGCATGCTTGGTATTCATTTATCGACCCACTGAAAGGATGAAAGGCTGAGTCAATCCTACCCGGCCCGAGGATCGAACCAGGGACCTGTGGCACGGCAGCGCGTAGCGCTACAGCTCAGCCACCGGGCGTCACAAATATGTATGAAGTTTAGTATATAACCAGAGATTCCGAAACTACTGTGAATATTCGGTAGTTTCAGAATTTTTTTTTACTAGTATTAGCAAAGGTAATGTATGAAGTTTATATATAACCAGATCAAATATGTATGAAGTTTAGTATATAACCAGAGATTCCGAAACTACTGTGAATATTCGGTAGTTTCAGAATTTTTTTTTACTAGTATTAGCAAAGGTAATGTTTTTATACATTAATCAATTAGATTTAAAAGAATTTTATCTACCATTAAACATATTTTTTTAAACATATATATGAAATCATGTAGACAAATGTTTAAGTTCTAATGAATTTTTTAAAAAATAGTTTCAAAGCTTAAGCTCTCTAGAAATAGCTTAAGTTCACTACCACTGAAAAATGACTTAACTGTGGAAAATCCATAGTAGTTTTGTCTCCAAGTTGGAAACTGTTATAACTAAACTCATATTTGTTAATCATAATTCAGTTTAAAATCTAATTAGTGCAAAGAATGTAGTGGCAGTTAAATATTAAAACTGTGTTTTACTATTATAAAAATTAAATAAATAAATGCACATTTGAAAATAAATGCAAATGTCAAATTTTCTACTTTTAAGTTGAATTTAAAAAGCACAATAGATAAATCAATTGAATGTAAATATATGTGATTTCAGATTTTTAATTTTAAATGAAGAATTATTCTATATTATTTTGCTTTTTAAAATCTTCAAATTCTCTTCTTGTTTTCTCTGTTTATAAGTTTTTGGATTATGAAACTGTTTTGCTTTTTTATTATAATTATAAAGTTCTTTGAACTTTAAATATTCTAAGACTGCTGATCATTTTATTCTGATTTTACTATTATAATTAACTATTTAATAAAAAATGCTTATTTATTTATAAAACACGACACTTTTTAATAAAGATTTTCCTTTCTATATTTTAATATTGTATAAGTTTATCTTGCGGACATTCCTGTATCGATACCTGTTTGCATAACTGAAATTACCTAAGGAAACTGCCCAGTTCATGAACTGGTAATTATTTTTTTTCCAAATATTCTTCATGGTAGCTTTTCGGAAATTAGGTGTAAGTCTTGCCTTTCTTAATTTTGTCATGCTTATTTTAATTTCTTGTGTGTCACTGCATAGTTATTACCAAAACTTAGTAAATTTTTCAAAATAGGTACCAATACAGAAATCTCTCCTTTGTATTTGTTAATGACATGTTTATTATATTGTGTACTTAGTATGTTTTTTTAATCTTCAGGCAATCAATGCTGCTCAAAGACAAGGTTTAGCTATAGAAACTACTAAAAAGTGTGAGTAGATTTTATAAAAAAAATTATTTTAATCCGAGTTAGTATCCATCTCTTCTGTTATTTTTATTTTGGACAATAAGGGCCCTTAGTAATTAATTTTTATTTAAAGTTTTTAAAAGTTCATAATTTTCAGTATTGCAATAACTGCTAGAAACAATTTTTCAGTCTTACAAAAAGGCGTTCTTTTATCGCCTAGAATGAGACCATGCATCCAGGGTAGAGTATTTTAGAGAGACTGGGGTGGGTATGTGGGGGGATGGTTGCAAAGACTAGTAAGAAAGCAAAAGTATCATTCTTTCTTTAATATATTCTTTCTTTTGCTTAAAATGATACCCCATGAAGATTGTGAAGTATTATAAAAGGAAAAATATGGTGAGAAAGTGAGGACAAGGGGTATACTGCACATGGAAGAGATCCTGTTTTTTTTTTGGATGGGGGCCATTCTAAGGAACCTAAATAACAAAAATTATGTTGACCTTCAAAATCGATAAAACTGAAGGAAGTGACAGAAAAAATTTTGAGCTCGAAACCATATTGGAAACTATTTCTAAAAAACTTGATTTAAATAAATGAGTATAATAGGTTCAATGTGTAACAGTTTTGTAACAAAAATGATTTGAGAAAAAGGATTTTTTTCAAAGGAAAAATCCCAGCTTACTTATTTTTTTTTTTTAATTTATTTTTTTAATCAAAAACCCTAGTTTTTTTCTTCATAAATACTTTAAATTTTTTAATCCGGAGTACCTAATAAGTATGCATGATTTGCTTCTCGCAAGAAAGCTAAATATTTGATTACCATTTATAACTTGTTTTGTTGTTTGTAACTTGTTTTGTTATCCAAATAGTTACATTGTTAAGTGATTTTGTTTAGCAATTGCTTTGGATTTGGGTGTGGAGTTTAATTGATAGCATTATATTGAAAGTGTTGTAGCTAATATTAAAATTGCACTTAAATTGAACTTTAAAAAAGATGAGTTGATTACGATTGTGCAGGAATTAGGTTTAATATTTCCGGACAATCCTAAAAAAGTGGATTTAAAGCTCTTAATTGAAACTAGTGATGTAGTTAAAAATAATATTGAGTTTGTGCGTGATATAATTAGATATGTTTTAGAAGGAAAAAAAAAAGAAAACTTAGAAAAAGCTATAAGAGAATCGGAACAGGAAATAAGAGTTAGAAAGATTAAAGTTAGCTCAATTAGAGAAACAGTTTGAGTTGGCGAAAATTAGTGGTAACCTAGCTAATGCATTTCAGACTGCAGTGAATGGAGAAACAGATTCTGATAGTTTGGAAAGTTTAATCAAAAGTGTTTAAGCTTTAACAATTTCAGTGTCGGCTAAGTCAGAATCGTTTAATTTATTTTTCAATTCGTTAGAAAAAGCATTAGAAAATAAATCAGTGTCTAATCTAATACATTTAAAGCCGATATTCTGTTAAATCTAACACGACTGACTACCTTATCACAATCTAATTAATAAACCATAATTTATAACTCCTTTTGCAACACATGTGAAATCACAATTTTTTTTTATTTAAAAAAAGACACATCTTTGACCTCTAGCAGATCATTCACAAAACACAATCCATAGTCACTGACTAAACACCTCTGAGGTCATGTCGGACCAAACTATTGTACACCAGGGTTTCCGCTACGGTAGCTTTTTTCGCAAAATGCGAAAAGACCCCTCAAAAATGCTAAAATTCAACAAAGCATTTTCGCATTTTTGCTAAAGGATTTTACTAAATTCCATTAAAAAAAAAAGCTTCCGCGAAAAACCATGACGCTAACATCCATGAAAAAAACTTGATCAAACAAGAAGGAGAAAAAATCTAAATATCTTTCGCAAGAAGAACCATGACGCTAGCGTTCACGAAAAAAACGTGATCAATCGTGAAACGTGTTATAGAGTATTGTGCAACAATACCAATGCACACTGTTGACTGTGAAAGGGGCTTTAGCTGCCTTAATTTGATTAAAACTAATATTCGAAACAGGTTGTTAATCAACCATGTAAACAATTTGTTAATGATTAATATTGAGGGCCCCAAAAGTGCATTTAACTTTCAAGAATTTGTAAAATGGGCAAACATGAAAGAAAGGAAGATTGTTAATTATAAACCAAAATGTTTTGATAAATAATAAATGTGTTTTTTTTTTGTTATAGGTATTCTTTTTGATATTCTTGTACATTAAGCTATTCTTTGTCAGATAACTTACAGTACTTGTTTGATATAAAGTAATTTTATAAGCCTAATGGCATTTTAGCATTTTGCTAAAACTTTTTTTCAGATTTTAGCTTTTTTGCTAATGAATTTTTAGACTCAGCTTAAACCCTGTTGTACACACAAGCAAAGCATGACACACACACAAAAAAAACATAGGCACCATACTTCACAATGTATTTATTAACTGTATTTTTAAAAAAAATAGAAGTAAAAATGTGTATGCATTTTAACAGCGCCATCTATTATTAATTTACTACGCAAGGTGCTAACATATATTAACATGTTTTATAAATAAGATAATCTGAAGTAGAATAAGAAATTCAAATAAATATCTGATTAAACCAACAGGTTAGAAAAATGGCGAATTCCATAGTCACTGCTGTTACATTTTGATAGCTTTCCTTATTTTTAACATTCTTTTCTCATTGATGAATATTTAATCTTAATATTATTTTTTTTAAAAATAGATGGAAAGTTTTTCAGTATCCTAAAATTATTGTTCATATAAAAAAAGGGATGAAAATTATTGATATTTTAAAATAAAAATTAGATACAATTTAGATATTTTAGATTAAAAATATAAATATCTAGAATAAGAGTATAAAATGTGACTGATGTTACATAAAAAGGACATGGAGTAAGACATATTTTTATTTTGAAATTCTTCTTTTGTCAGCAATAATGGAATTATATTTTTTAAAGTTATTTAAGATAAAATAAAAACTTCAAATTAACAGGAAGCATTGAAAATACACATGAAATGACAATTAAAAAGTGGCAAATAGAATTTTATATTTATTTTTATTTATGCAAAAATAATTTATTAAATGGTCTATATTTATTTATTATTATTATTTTTTTGTTAACTAGATTACAAAAATAAACTGTTTAAAAAAATTTATTTAATATTTGATTGAATTTCTTTTGGGGTGATTTTTTTCTACCTTGGCAGAAACTTGCTGCTCATGATCTTAATAATAGAATTATTAATTTTTAAATTGACAAGTTCATATTTTTAAAAATTATGTTAAAAGGGTTTATATTACTTATGTATGAACAAAAATGTTTTTAAAAAATATATAATAAAGTAAAATTATATCTAAAGTGTTCTTAACACACTTTTTTGATTCTGTTAAGAGAAGAACCGTCACGAAACTGATTTCACATATTGCATTGCATATTATTTTGCTTAGTTATTGTTAATATTATACAACTTCAGTGTATGTTATTAAATACTATTTCATAAAGTTGCTCAGTATTTTTTTATTATTATGGTTATTATTGATTGTCATGTCTCTTTTGTGAATGCATAACTGAATTATTTTTGATAATTAAAAAAATAAATATATGTCTCTATAAAATTAGTAATGTAATTTTACAAAATTTTTAGACAATGCTGCTACCAACAAACATTCGCAAACAACTTTGAATACTTCAAAACTTGACAAAGAAACTGAACAGCTCCATCATGATACAGTTGGATTAGAAGTGGGACGATTAATACAACAAGGAAGGCAAAATAAGGGATTGACTCAAAAGGAACTTGCTACTGTAAGATTTCATTTTATTTCACTTTTTGTTTTTAAATTAACTAATATTCCAGAATTTTCATTACACTAAGTTTCTGGCCTAATAAAATTCTCGATTAAAACTATTCGGTATGAGTTTGAAAATTATCTATCACATTATTCTATGCGTGTTTAATAAAACAGCAAGAAATCGTTATTCTATCTATGCATCATTTAGCTAACTATTGAATTTATTGTAGCATTAATGAATCTGCTACATTGGAATGTGTTACATTTTGAAAGAGTGCTATCTGGTGCTATAAAGATAGTTATGTAAAGACTTGGAGTATTTCATTACAATAAAATATGTTCAAAATTATTTCAAGTCATTCAATCTGTTAATAATAGTCTTAAACTAGTCCAAGTTAGATTCCACAGTAAGTTCTATACAAAAAGTCTGAAGGTAAAACAAACATGCTGAAAAGTGATTGCTCCAATTTGAAATTTGTGTGATGTCAAAATGATCAAAATTACTAATGCAGAAAATTTATATTCTTTTCCCCTCTGTATTCTTCACTCTCTAAAAGAAGACAGACTTTCTTAATCATTACTTTTTTATTTTAATAATTTTTTATGCTTCAATTATATGATTTAAATTGTTGATCCTGCATAAACAAGATATGCATCATAATTCTATGTAGCAAAGTTTATAGATTATATTTTGATATGAAAACTAATGCTAACTCTGTTACCTACGTAAATATTGTAAATTCTTCACACCATATAGTTCAGTTTTCAATGTTTTATATGAATTTATCTGAATTCCATCTTTTATATTGGCTTAATTTTGTACTATGTTCAGCAGGGACAATTAGTTTAAATTCTGTTGAATTTTGTGTGTAAAATTTTAATTGTAGAAACCGTTTTATTTATTTATTTTTTTAAGGAAGTTAAAAAGCACTTTTTAATTTAGAATTTGATGAAACAACATTTTTGTGCAATTGCATGAAATGCAATAAATAAAAAGTTTACATCATCTTATTGTTTGACAATTATTTAATCTCAATTATCTTAACATTATTTAAATGTTACTAATGTGCTTTAGTTGTTTAATTCATATAGGGATAATCTGTATTACTTTATTTTCATTTAAAAAAAAATTAATTATTTAAATTTTTAAAAAAATCATTTCAACAAGTTAAGCAAAAAAATATAAATTATTACTTAACTAATGTTTTGGATGACATTATCATAATTATAAACTGCTGACACTATTTATTAAGTGTTATCTAGTGAATAAGCCTTTGTATTTGATTTTTAGAGAATCAATGAGAAACCTCAAGTTATAAATGACTATGAAGCAGGGCGTGCTGTGCCTAATCAAATGATTCTGACCAAAATAGAAAGAGTCATTGGTATGTATCTAATCAACTGCTATGCATTTTTTAAATTTCTTTTTACTTTAAAAATTTATTCCTTGCTATAAATAATAATTATGTGTTAGTGATATGTTTGTTTATAATAAAATTTTTATTATGCTAATATTCTATCAAATGAACTAACTTTATTTATGTAAAAGCAACAAGCCAAAAGTTTTATTTTTACAAATCAATTGAGTAAAAGTTATGTCTTGTGAAACATTTTCTGTAATATGTTGGAAACCATAAATATTAGTATTTTATTTTATTACTATTCACAGTCCCTTTTTTTGTGGTAAATTTTTATTTGTCTAAAAGTACATCAAAACTAGCAGAGATAATTTATTTTAAAATATTTCTTTCAACCCTTTCTTGGGAGTATTTTCCATGCATATTTTTTAAAACTCATTTGACTTTTTTCTTGTTTGAAATCTAAATGAGGTTTAAAACATTGAATTTTTATCATCGCCTGTCTACATACTTTCTTGAGATGTCTACATAATTTACATAATTTCTTGAAAATGGGACCAATTTTTAGAGGGGAGTTATCTTTTGTAATATATAACTGCCCTCTAAAGTAGCATAGCCGTGTTTTGCTTTTATGAAATCGCAAACAGACAATTATATTTTTAATTTAATTTTGCATAATTATTAATAAATGTAGTGATTAAAAGCATGCTTGATTTTAATTGTGTCAAAAAAAAATTATTACAGCCTTGGTGTTCTGTATTTAAAAAATTTTCATGTGTTTATTTTCACTAACCTTATTTTTATCTTCATCTTATATGTTCTTTGTTTAGTAATCTCCACAAAATAGATTCAGGGATCAGTGAAATAGCTTCATAATTTGTAGAATTCAAAATTTTATATTAAAAATTTTGAGGCCAGGGGCAAAGTAATTTTTTTTTAGATGACTGAGATTTTTCAATTTTGACTAGATTTGCATTCATTACCATACTTTATGAAATACCTGGCTAATCTGTATTTTAAAATAAAGTCTTTGTTTTTTAAAATATATTTTTACTTATCAAAAACAAGGTAGAAATTTTTTTATACCTATTGCTTTATATGTACTTGAAACAGTGACATACAGACTTATTATTTCAATATATACAATATTTTTCTTGTTAGTGCTAACTAAATTCTTAATTTTTTAAGATTTTCTTAACAATTTTACAAGATTTAAAATTGGTTTTATTTTAATTTAGAATTTAACTATTATCATTAGTAGCATGTGATTAATGAAGCAAAAAATTTTATACTTATAAGAGATCATTATTTCTTATTATATCATTCTTTTCTAAACCGCTGTAATTTTTATTTTGAATTTAATTGCCAAGTATTATTTTGAAAATTGTATTCTTTTATTTTAATTTCTAATAGGATTAAAGTTGAGAGGTAAAGAAAGAGGTCAATCAATGGATGGAAAACCTGCTCCAAAGAAAAAGTAATGAATCATGAAGCAGTTTTGATACTTGTATATTTCTACATGTGATTTTGTTTTTCAATAATCATGAACTACACTGTTTTTTAAAACTTATTGCAGAAATACATTTATATGTTTGGTGGCAAAGTATTGTGTTATAAAATTCTATACAACTACAGAATTAGTATTAGTATTTAGCTGTATAGCCGAAATAAATAAATCTGTCTATAAATAATACTTTAATTCAATCCTGTTCACATATTGTTTCACACGTCTGATTTTGTTTCTGTCGACTTGCTCTAGTTTTACATTAAAGATTTAATGTAAAAATAAATAAGTGTTCCTTTTAGTGACCTTTATGGTTAAAATATTTGAGGAAAATGAATTGAAATGTAAAATAATTATTCTTGACCCTAATTAAAGTAGCAAATTATTTGATTTTTGTGGTGGTATTTCAATGTGAATGATAGTGTGCACTTTATGTTAACAGTTCTGTTATTTTAATATATCAGGATATTATATATTATATTGAAAGTTTATGTAATATTTATAAGAGCTATCAAGTTCTGGACAATAAAGTTGTCACATGACATCTGAAAGAATACATGTTATTAGGGCTATGTCGTACAAATGTTTTTTTGCAAATAAAGTTTTATTTACTGAAATCTTAGTTTTTATTTATTTTTAATGTAACATAATACAACTTAAACTAATTAATTGGTACACTTAAACTGGTGCAAATCAAACTTTTATATACTTAATATTTAATTTTGTTTAAAGAAAATAATTGAAAATTAACAAATGGATTCAATTATTTTATTATTTAAGCTAGAATTATAAATTTGTGAAGAATAATTTTATTAATTAGAGATTTAAAATTGAAGAATTTTGCCAAGTAGCTTTATTTGAAAAATGGATTTGGCTGAAGATCAAGACAGACTTGTAAGGCACATTAAGGCTAGTTAAAGTTCTTTATGTGTAAATGTTCATTATGAACTTTTAGAGTACTACTGGACACTCACATACAAGCTCATCTGACCATCTTGCACATTGCAAGTACAACATTGAGAATAATATTTTCATAATAAGAAAATTTAAGGATAATAATTTAACAACTATAAATTAAAAATATATATAACTTAGCAGTGTAAGACTCTTTTTCAAAATTGATCCTTTCTAATCATAACAATGCAAGATTTAAAGATATTGTGCCCGACAGTTATTAACTTCAGTATGCAAGCTATATTTTATTAAACTGCAATTTAAAACCATGATCACTATACTTTTAAATTGTAGAGAAGAGGGATTATAAATTGATAGCAAATGTTATATATACGTTAAAACATATATGTTGATATATACTAACTCTGAATATAGTAAATAATATATATATACAGTGTTTTCATCATAGAAAAAAAAATGGGTGAGAATTTCTCACCCTTTCTCAAAAACAGGGTGAGATTTCTAAAAACTAAAAAAACACAAAACTCTTGAAAAAAAATCATTTCTTTAATTGTAGTAATACATTTTTACCGTCTTCTATTTTTTAAAGCATTGAATATTTTGGTGCATCATCATAGAAGATTTTGCCTTTACAAGGTATTTGTCCATCTTACATTAGCACATAAAAAATTTGAACGTCTTACATGAAGAAACCTTACCTATGGTAAACACGTGGTTGCAGAGAAATGTGTTCTGAAAGGGGTTCCGTGGTTGTGTTCTGTTGTTCGAAAAGGTTTTGAACAGTACTGGTAATTAGGGAAGCTAAATAACGAGGCAGATGTTGAAAATAATGAAAGATCCAGGAAGAAAAGTGAAACGGATTTTATTCTAAATGGCGTAATTCGAAGCTTTTTCCAAAATGCGAGAAATTGGTGAATTTTGAAATTGATTTATAGAATGCGCGAATTTCTCGCGGTAATAATTTTTTAATGCGAGAAAAGAAAAAGATATGTGAGATTCTCGCGCGGTAGTGAAAACACTGATATATTTGAAATTAAAGCTTTAACTTGTTTTTGAAATTTCTTTTTTTAACCTTGATTTAATTAACAAAAATTTAAAATAAAGTAATTACAATCAAACAAAACCTGGTCTTTACTACAGAGTAGATCTTTTTATTGCACAGAACCTTGTGCCTTACAAGATAAATAAAAATTGTGAATCAATTTGACATTGATAAACAAGCAATGCTATGAATATTGACTGGCAAATGAATATACATGATATGATATACAATACTATATCCATATTCAAATGAAGAGAAAAAAACTTCGTTATATACTTTTTCATACAGTTGATAATTCTGAGAAATGGCAAAAATGGACATTTGAAGGAAAAACTAAGTTTTTTAAAAGTCAAAAAAAAGTTCATTTTACATTATGTTTTCCCTTTTAAAAAAAATTACTCTTTTATCAAACAATAGAATAACTATGTATTTAATTACATTAACTAGTCATGTTATTGACAAATTTTTAGGTTCTTACAAATACTTAATAAATGAATGTTATAAAATTTTGGTTTAAGCCTTTCATTCAATTTACATTATTGCTTTTTCAATTTGATTCAAAAGATCACAGGTAACCAAAACTGACATATATATATATATATATATATATATATATATATATATATATATATATATATATTTAATTAAAATAGTACACAATAAACTAAAAAATATTTTATTTTACAAGTTTTATAAATCCCAGATTATAATTGGAAAAAAGAAGAGAAAAATCTATTTATATTTTTGAAGTTTCTTCGTTATCTTGTAGTGTTTTCTTAACTGTTTCACCCTTGGAAGCCATGATATCTTCAATATTCCTAAAAGGTAAAGAACATCTATGATAAACAAAAAATTCTTACAGGCAAAATAAAAGGTAAATAATAATTTTAAAAAAATTTTTTTAAAATGTTAATAAATTGATGAGGATTCAACAATATGAACTAAAAATATTCTTGTTAAAAAAATTTATAAAAATTATGAATTTCTTTAAATTGAAAACTAGCAAAAAAATATAACGGAATCATGTTTATTTAATAATTTCTCCTGTAAGAAGCAGATTCATTTAGTAATTTCAAATAATAAATAATTTAAATAGAATTTTAAAAAAATTACCAATGATCACAAAGGTTTAACTTCAAAGATCACCAAATTTTTAAGTTTCATCAGAATTAGTGAGCTGTTTGTTGTTGATGATGAATAATGCATCTTGGAATGTTGTTTCTTTTGGTTTTACAAAAAACTCAACGAGGGAAATTTGTTACTTAAATAAAGTCCATAGTAATTATTGTAGTTTATAGAAATATTGCGACAAAGTTTATTTTAGACTAGTCCTGAATAGATATGTTAATTCCTTTTCAAAAATGGAAAATTCTTAAAAAGATGTGTTCAATTTTATAATGAGATGGTTTTAAAAGGGCAAGTCACAGATGAAAGAATAATAAAGGATACTCATAATTCAAAATTATTGGCGAACATGACTTTCATGGTAAGCCTTCCACAGACTTATTATTAATATGCTAGCAGTTACAAATAGAAGATTCTATATTTAGAATTTGATTTTCACTTACCGTAAACTGGGGCGAGTCTACCCATTTTTTCAGTTTGTCAACTTTCAAGTGGTCAAACGTTTGTAAATATTAAAGTAAAAAGGCTTTTAATAGGTGTTTCGGAATCGCTATTTATCCCTCTTTAAAGCTGTGAAATCGATTTTAAAAAATATTAACAATTACGCTGCTACTGTATATTTTTATAGAACTGCTGACAAATCTCTCGTATGGGGCGAGTCTACCCATTCTACTAAAATGAATGTTAACATTGTAAATAATCAAATTTTACTATTAAATTGTTATTTTAGTTACTATATAGGATATTTATGAAGTAAAATTCGTAACTTTATTATATATTCCATTTTTTTTTATTCATAAAATAACACAAATTGAGTATTTGATCGATTATCACATTTTGATCACAGTTTTGTTTTTATAATCATTAACATTATAAAATAACATTTTTTTCTGATTATTGTTGATAAAAATAAATTAAAATTAATATAAATTTACAATTAAATAATTAATAAATAATAATAATTAAAGATTATTAACAAAATCGAAATTCAAACATTGGGAATCATGAAAAATCCTTTTCCCATTCTTTTGGGAGGTAATAATAATTTTTAAATAATAATTTATTTAACTTGCATTAAATAAAAAAAGTTAATTTTGTAATATAAAAATTGAAGAAATAGGTAAAATAAACATATTTTATATTTACATTTATATTTAACCTATAAATTTTCTTATTAATGACAAATTTATCAATGCAGAATTAAAATAATATACTCAAATTCATTTAAAATGACTTAATTTTAATATAAACAAAGTTCTAAATTATATTATTATGCTTTATTAAAACTAAATACGAATGGGTAGACTCGCCCCGCGAATTCTGGCTTTTTGTTTACAACAGCAAAACTTACATTCTTTTTGGGTTTTTTTCATATAAAATTAATGTAATCTTAGTCTTAGATAAGTTTATCACTTAACCAAAGTGAAAATAGTAATAATAATAATATACTTACGGAGCACCAACTAAAAGTTTGCTGATTTTCAATACAAATCTCTCAAAAGACGTTTGAACAGGTCAGTTAAAAAGACACCAAATAAATAAAAACGGATCAAACTACTACAGCGCCATCTTCCTTAGAGTCTGAACTAAGTCCTCCGTCGGTAAATTTTTTTTTATTTGCAATTTAAAATAGTGAAAATTAAATAAAACTAAAATGGGTAGACTCGCCCCGGTTTACGGTACCTGTATCTTCCTTGAAAACTGCTTTTTATTGAGAACAGGATTAAAGGATAAAATAAATATTTAGGAACCAAAGAAAATTAAAATGCTAAGAAATATGTAATGCATGATAGTCAGCATGAAATAATTCGGGTTTAAGAAAATTCTATTTGAATTTGTTTGATAAAACAACTTACATTGTACTATGATATAATAGATGCTGAATAATGTGTTTACTTTGAAAATCAAAACTTCCCTGAAATATGTTAAATTTTCTGTTTATTTTCTTGTAAGTTGAAAATGATTCTGAAAAGTTCACGAACTACGCCAACAATAAAATAATGTTACTGTGATACTGCCGTGCAATTCAAGAAACAATGTGTTTCATGATTGATTCTGAGAAAAGACGCTTGACAACTATTTTCTTTTTATCGATAATGCAATTTAAATTATTTGCAATTTAAAATAGTGAAAATTAAATAAAACTAAAATGGGTAGACTCGCCCCGGTTTACGGTACCTGTATCTTCCTTGAAAACTGCTTTTTATTGAGAACAGGATTAAAGGATAAAATAAATATTTAGGAACCAAAGAAAATTAAAATGCTAAGAAATATGTAATGCATGATAGTCAGCATGAAATAATTCGGGTTTAAGAAAATTCTATTTGAATTTGTTTGATAAAACAACTTACATTGTACTATGATATAATAGATGCTGAATAATGTGTTTACTTTGAAAATCAAAACTTCCCTGAAATATGTTAAATTTTCTGTTTATTTTCTTGTAAGTTGAAAATGATTCTGAAAAGTTCACGAACTACGCCAACAATAAAATAACGTTACTGTGATACTGCCGTGCAATTCAAGAAACAATGTGTTTCATGATTGATTCTGAGAAAAGACGCTTGACAACTATTTTCTTTTTATCGATAATGCTATAAACGCTAAAATAGAATTTCAGAAAAATGCTACAAATTTTTTTTTTTTTGCAAAGATGCCAAATACATTTCCATACTAGTAGTTATTCATGCCAAATACAGAAAAATCTCAATTTTGAATTTTTTGTCGTTTATGTTGATTTTTCAATTGCAAGGCAGGATAGGTATTTACAATAAAACACTTTTTTTTTCCATTTTTGTATTAATTAACAGTTGGAATAAAGGTTTCTGAAGAAAAAATATAATCACAAGTAAGACTTCATAGACTTACTTGTGATTCTTTTTCTTTTTATTTGATTTTTTTAAAACTAACTATCACATATTTGTGTTGAAAGTGTTTAAGATAGAAAATTTTATTTCAAGGTGATCCTAGTAACAATTAATATTCTTTATTTTTTATTATCTAGTAAAATAGTTATTTTGGAAGAAAAAAATATTTGATAAGATAAGGCAAGTGTATTTTAAAAGTGAAATTAACTCTCAATAATTTAAATGAAATAATTATAATTTATTTAAAAAATAAACAATTGACAAAATTATTTAAGTAAAAATGTGACAACATGATTTGTTGATTTCCAGAAATTTTGACTAATGACAAAAAAAAAAAAAATTTAAAAAAAATCGCTTAAAATTAGGAAAACATTTTTAAATAAATATTACAACAGATACTTTAAAAGGTTTTAAACAAAACAAAAAAAAATTTTTTTGAGCCTATGTTATTAAGTGAAGTCCCAGAGAATCAATGTCTAGGCCAAATTAATAGTGTTTGGTACATCTGAACAGCAGCAGAAGAAACAATTAAAAAAAAAAAAAGCGATTTTGAAAAGTGAACCCATAATTTTTTAAAATTTTATCTAGTTAAGCAAACTGGTATTTTCATGTGGCTACCATTAGCAATTTTTGCTAACAGGTAGCGATGTGGAAAAAATCCCTTTTTTTTTCAGATCGCAGCTAATAACGGAAGACACTGGTATATATGAATGAAGAAAAGTTTAGTTAAAGGATCTTACTTCATAGCTTTTAAATTCGGAAACCATCCTAAATTATCAGCAATCAAATGATTTTCTTCACATTTGTCGCACCTTACAATCACTACACCCTTAGTATAAGCAATTTTTGAAATGTGTTTTTCGACTCTAGTATTGCATATTTTGCATGTAAAGGCAAGGAACAGTTTCGGAGTTATTTTGCCGAGTGTTTTCTCTGATGAATCTGGTGAATGTTCATAAGCAGAATTTGAACAATAAAATTGTTTTGTAGTTTTTACATGAAATGGTAATTGGAGAGATGTGCAATCATTGTGAAAAGATATCAAATGTCGACTTAGCAAATGTGTTTTATGATGGTACTGCTTTGGCTTTAAAGTGATTCTGGTAATATTTTGAAATAATCTAAGGCGCTTTAGCATGTTTAGTTTTAATTATAAGCTATGTTCAAAAATATTGAATGAAAAAGTTATTATTGCATCACTTTGTTTATTTACTAGAATACGAGTCCGTTTTTAACTGCCTATTTCTGCTAAATTCAAAGTTAAGAGAAATTGAAAGAACTTGCCTCTAAATTTGCTCAGTTAGAAACTATGTCATTTTGAGGACACATTTTATTACTCAGTTGGAGACTTATCATTTTTTGAACATGATTCATTCAGGGCACAGTAGAATAAATTTAATAATTATTTTGCATCGACAGAGTATTTTTTAAAGGAAAATGCTGGATTCAAACAATGATGATTTTAAAGTCTTTGATTTTTCAGTTTTCGTTTGACTTATTAAATCCTCCCCCTGCAAAAAAAAAAAAAAAATAAATAAATAAATAAACCGCATTTTTAAACTTTCATTTCTATTTGATCGCTTTCAATCAATCTGAAACTAAATAGTTCAAAATCGTGTAATAATTTGTATATCTAACTCATGACAGCAAACAATTACTCTGACTTAACTATTTTACAGATTCGCGATCGCAACGAACTGTAGGGGGCGTTGTTGTATGAGACGGATACCTGCGATTTCCATATGGACAGTGATTCAGTTACTCTAGAGACGTCTTTAAAGTAGCACGTAGCATTGCAACGTTCCATCTTTATTGTGGCTAATTAAATTTAAAAAAGAAAAATATTTGGTATTCTTTCTTATGCAAGCGAAAACAAAATGGTATCTCTTTTTGATAGAGAAGGAATATCCAAAACACATCGGAAAAATATTTGTACATTAACAGAAAAAAATATGTATATTCTTATAAGAGTTAAAACCTAATGCCCGAGAAATGGTTTTACTAAATTTAATGATATAACATGAAAGGCCCATTTAAACTTTACATTCTATAGTTTTAAGAATCATATTACTTCAAAAATTAAAATGAACAGAAAGTATTCATAAACCTTATAATTTCATGAAATTTAATTTTGTAAAAAAAAGTTTTTTGACAAAAATTTTTATCAAAAAATTTCAAGTTTCAATAAAAAACATTATTTAGAAACTAAGAAAGGTAAAATAAAGAATGCTGACGAAACAAAAACAAAAAAACAATTCTTTTTTGTCGCCATTTTTAGTGCTACGAAAATTCGTCTTTGGGATTTGCCAAAAACAAAACAAGATGCAATTCAATTTTTTCGGGAGGAAAATATTTTACCGAAAAAACGAAAATGTAACAATTCCCACAACATGAAACTTCATCTTGGTAAACGTATGTTTTGGAAATGTTATTTCTTTTGGAATCTTATTTATCAGAGTTCATATGGCGATATGATTGTTTTGAATCTATGCTAAACTCTGTATCGGCTAATTTTCCACCGAAATCCGACTGACTACTTTGATTTTAAATAAAGTGTTTTATTTTATGATTTGTCGCAAAAATTTTAAGTGTAGATTGGTGGCACTGAAAAACCGCCAAATCTGTAGCGGCGGTTGGCGTTAATACGTAAGTACCGAATTTTTATTCCATACTTTTCTGAATCATATTACAAGACATTAGAATATACAAGAAGTATACATAAGCACATAATGTTATACCATTTAATTTTTCAAAAAAAGTATTTTGACAACAATTTTTTATCAAAAAATTATAAACTAAAAAACGGTTAGCATAAGTAGACAACGTCTCCAGATTAATATTTTTTAAGGTTATCTGAAACCACGTATTTGATTTGTTTAAAGTTATGCTTTTAAAACGTGTTACTATAAAACTTAATAATTTAAAAATGAACGCTAATTGAAAAAAAAATTAAGTTTCGAAATTAAAAGCAAAATTAAAGGAGAAATGTTACCCATTTCGTTTAAGAGAGCCTAAAATATCGGCAACTGTTATTGAAGCCAATGATGTTAACTGAATTTTGTTAATAAGTACTAAATTGAAATTTAAAAAAATTGCCTAAGAACAAAAAAGAAAACTTAATAGAGAAAATGTACTTATTCGTTACGGGATACTGTAAAAATTCGCCATTCTCTTATGGTCACCAATCATGAATAATTTTAGTAATGGGCACTTCTGGCATCATAGTAATTGGTGTAATTTTAATAGGTATAAAATATTCTCTTACATGGGTAGAACGTATTTTAGAGTAAATTTAGTGTCGAATAAAGTTGTATAATCACTGTACACTTTTATTATACAATTATTAAATAGATAGACAAGTAAAGGAGAAATAAGCTTGACTGTGGTAAATTTTAAATATTATGAGTTGCCTGGAGCAACACTATTATACCAGATAATACTGAATATGGTTAATCTTTATTTTGATAGGATGGACTGTTAAAACTGTGTTTTTGCTTAATCCAATGAAGTGAAGTAAACGAGATGGGTAACAAAAAATAATAATTGTTAAAAAAAGGGAAACAATGGAATCATTTTAACTTTAATATATAGTCGGTATTTGTCTGAAAGTTTTTTGCATGACTTTGTGGAGGTGTTCAATACTGATTAGTTGATGCTTTTTTCACCCCGTACAAAGAACGGGTAATTAGCTAGTATAAAATAAAATATAAAAAATCTTATTGTGATTGAGCTCTTTTTTATGCTTTTGTTTTATTTATTGAATTATAGATTTTTAAAGCGTCATTTTGGAGCAATTTCAAATCTGATTCTGATCGCAAAATGCTTAAAAATATAGTTCTAAATTGATTGCAATTTTTTTCAAAAGTTTCACGTTTTATTTTAGGAACATTGTAATTTTCATTACTATGTATTTTTTGTCAAGTTGATTTGATAGCAAGTTTATATGGTCTTTAAAAATTGCAAATAGAATATCGTTTCTGAGCATCTTTTGGACTTCATCACATCATCCCTAGCAAAAATTTTACTTTGGCTCCAGTTGCTCTCAAAATTGGCTAAATATGGGTCCCATAAGAACATGCAGCGAAGGACCTACATTGTGATGTCTAGATTTTTTAATATTGGTCCTAGAATAACTTTCAATTGGAACAAGATTCATTTCCATCTAGGACCAATATTGAAAAATCTAGACATCCCAATGTTTACCCAACATTATAAATCCATAAAGACCAACGTAGAAAATGATATTGGTCCATTATTGAAAGTCATTCTAGGACCAATATTGAAAAATCTAGACATCCCAATGTTTACCCAACATTATAAATCCATAAAGACCAACGTAGAAAAGGATATTGGTCCATTATTGAAAGTCATTCTAGGACCAATATTGAAAAATTTAGACATCCCAATGTTTACCCAACATTATAAATCTATAAAGGACCTACGTAGAAAATGATATTGGTCCATTATTGAAAGTCATTCTAGGACCAATATTGAAAAATCTAGACATCCCAATGTTTACCCAACATTATAAATCCATAAAGACCAACGTAGAAAAGGATATTGGTCCATTATTGAAAGTCATTCTAGGACCAATATTGAAAAATCTAGACATCCCAATGTTTACCCAACATTATAAATCTATAAAGGACCTACGTAGAAAATGATATTGGTCCATTATTGAAAGTCATTCTAGGACCAATATTGAAAAATCTAGACATCCTAATGTTTACCCAACATTATAAATCTATAAAGGACCTACGTAGAAAAGGATATTGGTCCATCATTGAAAGTCATTCTAGGACCAATATTGAAAAATCTAGACATCCCAATGTTTACCCAACATTATAAATCTATAAAGGACCTACGTAGAAAATGATATTGGTCCATTATTGAAAGTCATTCTAGGACCAATATTGAAAAATTTAGACATCCCAATGTTTACCCAACATTATAAATCTATAAAGGACCTACGTAGAAAAGGATATTGGTCCATCATTGAAAGTCATTCTAGGACCAATATTGAAAAATCTAGACATCCCAATGTTTACCCAACATTATAAATCTATAAAGGACCTACGTAGAAAATGATATTTGTCCTTTATTAAAAGTCATTCTAGGACCAATATTGAAAAATCTAGACATCCTAATGTTTACCCAACTTTATAAATCTATAAAGGACCTACGTAGAAAAGGATATTGGTCCATTATTGAAAGTCATTCTAGGACCAATATTGAAAAATTTAGACATCCCAATGTTTACCCAACATTATAAATCTATAAAGGACATACGTAGAAAAGGATATTAGTCCATTACTGAAAGTCATTCTAGAACCAATATTGAAAAATCTAGACATCCCAATGTTTACCCAATATTATAAATCTATAAAGGACCTACGTAGAAAAGGATATTGGTTCATTATTGAAAGTCATTCTAGGTCCAATATTGAAAAATCTAGACATTCCAATGTTTACCCAACATTATAAATCTATAAAGGACCTACGTAGAAAAGGATATTGGTCCATTATTGAAAGTCATTCTAGGACCAATATTGAAAAATCTAGACATCCCAATGTGTACCCAACATTATAAATCTATAAAGGACCTACGTAGAAAATGATATTGGTCCATTATTGAAAGTCATTCTAGAACCAATATTGAAAAATCTAGACATCCCAATGTTTACCCAACATTATAAATCTATAAAGGACCTACGTAGAAAATGATATTGGTCCATTATTGAAAGTCATTCTAGGACCAATATTGAAAAATCTAGACATCCCAATGTTTACCCAACATTATAAATCTATAAAGGACCTACGTAGAAAATGATATTGGTACATTATTGAAAGTCATTCTAGAACCAATATTGAAAAATCAAGACATCCCAATGTTTACCCAACATTATAAATCTATAAAGGACCTTTGTAGAAAAGGATATTGGTTCATTATTGAAAGTCATTCTAGGTCCAATATTGAGAAATCTAGACATCCCAATGTTTACCCAACATTATAAATCTATAAAGGACCTTTGTAGAAAAGGATATTCGTTCATTATTGAAAGTCATTCTAGGACCAATATTGAAAAATCAAGACATCCCAATGTTTATCCAACATTATAAATCTATAAAGGACCTGTGTAGAAAAGGATATTGGTTCATTATTGAAAGTCATTCTAGGTCCCATATTGAAAAATCAAGACATCCCAATGTTTACCCAACATTATAAATCTATAAAGGACCTGTGTAGAAAAGGATATTGGTTCATTATTGAAAGTCATTCTAGGTCCAATATTGAGAAATCTAGACATCCCAATGTTTACCCAACATTATAAATCTATAAAGGACCTGTGTAGAAAAGGATATTGGTTCATTATTGAAAGTCATTCTAGGACCAATATTGAAAAATCAAGACATCCCAATGTTTACCCAACATTATAAATCTATAAAGGACCTACGTAGAAAATGATATTGGTCCATTATTGAAAGTCATTCTAGAACCAATATTGAAAAATCTAGACATCCCAATGTTTACCCAACATTATAAATCTATAAAGGACCTACGTAGAAAAGGATATTGGTCCATTATTGAAAGTCATTCTAGGACCAATATTGAAAAATCTAGACATCCCAATGTTTACCCAACATTATAAATCTATAAAGGACCTACGTAGAAAATGATATTGGTCCATTATTGAAAGTCATTCTAGAACCAATATTGAAAAATTTAGACATCCCAATGTTTACCCAATATTATAAATCTATAAAGACCAACGTAGAAAAGGATATTGGTCCATTATTGAAAGTCATTCTAGAACCAATATTGAAAAATCTAGACATCCCAATGCTTACCCAACATTATAAATCTATAAAGGACCTACGTAGAAAATGATATTGGTCCATTATTGAAAGTCATTCTAGGACCAATATTGAAAAATCTAGACATCCCAATGTTTACTCAACATTATAAATCCATAAAGACCAACGTAGAAAAGGATATTGGTCCATTATTGAAAGTCATTCTAGGACCAATATTGAAAAATCTAGACATCCCAATGTTTACCCAACATTATAAATCTATAAAGGACCTACGTAGAAAATGATATTGGTCCATTATTGAAAGTCATTCTAGGACCAATATTGAAAAATCTAGACATCCTAATGTTTACCCAACTTTATAAATCTATAAAAGACCTACGTAGAAAAGGATATTGGTCCATTATTGAAAGTCATTCTAGGACCAATATTGAAAAATTTAGACATCCCAATGCTTACCCAACATTATAAATCTATAAAGGACGTACGTAGAAAAGGATATTGGTCCATTACTGAAAGTCATTCTAGAACCAATATTGAAAAATCTAGACATCCCAATGTTTACCCAATATTATAAATCTATAAAGGACCTACGTAGAAAAGGATATTGGTTCATTATTGAAAGTCATTCTAGGTCCAATATTGAAAAATCTAGACATTCCAATGTTTACCCAACATTATAAATCTATAAAGGATCTACGTAGAAAAGGATATTGGTCCATTACTAAAAGTCATTCTAGGACCAGTATTGAAAAATCTAGACATCCCAATGTTTACCCAACATTATAAATCTATAAAGGACCTACGTAGAAAATGATATTGGTCCATTATTGAAAGTCATTCTAGAACCAATATTGAAAAATCTAGACATCCCAATGTTTACCCAACATTATAAATCTATAAAGGACCTACGTAGAAAAGGATATTGGTCCATCATTGAAAGTCATTCTAGGACCAATATTGAAAAATCTAGACATCCCAATGTTTACCCAACATTATAAATCTATAAAGGACGTACGTAGAAAAGGATATTGGTCCATTACTGAAAGTCATTCTAGAACCAATATTGAAAAATCTAGACATCCCAATGTTTACCCAATATTATAAATCTATAAAGGACCTACGTAGAAAAGGATATTGGTTCATTATTGAAAGTCATTCTAGGTCCAATATTGAAAAATCTAGACATTCCAATGTTTACCCAACATTATAAATCTATAAAGGACCTACGTAGAAAAGGATATTGGTCCATTATTGAAAGTCATTCTAGGACCAATATTGAAAAATCTAGACATCCCAATGTTTACCCAACATTATAAATCTATAAAGGACCTACGTAGAAAATGATATTGGCCCATTATTGAAAGTCATTCTAGGACCAATATTGAAAAATTTAGACATCCCAATGCTTACCCAACATTATAAATCTATAAAGGACGTACGTAGAAAAGGATATTGGTCCATTACTGAAAGTCATTCTAGAACCAATATTGAAAAATCTAGACATCCTAATGTTTACCCAATATTATAAATCTATAAAGGACCTACGTAGAAAAGGATATTGGTTCATTATTGAAAGTCATTCTAGAACCAATATTGAAAAATCTAGACATTCCAATGTTTACCCAACATTATAAATCTATAAAGGACCTACGTAGAAAAGGATATTGGTCCATTATTGAAAGTCATTCTAGGACCAATATTGAAAAATCTAGACATCCCAATGTTTACCCAACATTATAAATCCATAAAGACCAACGTAGAAAAGGATATTGGTCCATTATTGAAAGTCATTCTAGGACCAATATTGAAAAATCTAGACATCCTAATGTTTACCCAACTTTATAAATCTATAAAAGACCTACGTAGAAAAGGATATTGGTCCATTATTGAAAGTCATTCTAGGACCAATATTGAAAAATTTAGACATCCCAATGCTTACCCAACATTATAAATCTATAAAGGACGTACGTAGAAAAGGATATTGGTCCATTACTGAAAGTCATTCTAGAACCAATATTGAAAAATCTAGACATCCCAATGTTTACCCAATATTATAAATCTATAAAGGACCTACGTAGAAAAGGATATTGGTTCATTATTGAAAGTCATTCTAGGTCCAATATTGAAAAATCTAGACATCCCAATGTTTACCCAACATTATAAATCTATAAAGGACCTACGTAGAAAATGATATTGGTCCATTATTGAAAGTCATTCTAGGACCAATATTGAAAAATCTAGACATCCCAATGTTTACCCAACATTATAAATCTATAAAGGACCTACGTAGAAAATGATATTGGTACATTATTGAAAGTCATTCTAGAACCAATATTGAAAAATCAAGACATCCCAATGTTTACCCAACATTATAAATCTATAAAGGACCTTTGTAGAAAAGGATATTGGTTCATTATTGAAAGTCATTCTAGGTCCAATATTGAGAAATCTAGACATCCCAATGTTTACCCAACATTATAAATCTATAAAGGACCTTTGTAGAAAAGGATATTGGTTCATTATTGAAAGTCATTCTAGGACCAATATTGAAAAATCAAGACATCCCAATGTTTATCCAACATTATAAATCTATAAAGGACCTGTGTAGAAAAGGATATTGGTTCATTATTGAAAGTCATTCTAGGTCCCATATTGAAAAATCAAGACATCCCAATGTTTACCCAACATTATAAATCTATAAAGGACCTGTGTAGAAAAGGATATTGGTTCATTATTGAAAGTCATTCTAGGTCCAATATTGAGAAATCTAGACATCCCAATGTTTACCCAACATTATAAATCTATAAAGGACCTGTGTAGAAAAGGATATTGGTTCATTATTGAAAGTCATTCTAGGACCAATATTGAAAAATCAAGACATCCCAATGTTTACCCAACATTATAAATCTATAAAGGACCTACGTAGAAAATGATATTGGTCCATTATTGAAAGTCATTCTAGAACCAATATTGAAAAATCTAGACATCCCAATGTTTACCCAACATTATAAATCTATAAAGGACCTACGTAGAAAAGGATATTGGTCCATTATTGAAAGTCATTCTAGGACCAATATTGAAAAATCTAGACATCCCAATGTTTACCCAACATTATAAATCTATAAAGGACCTACGTAGAAAATGATATTGGTCCATTATTGAAAGTCATTCTAGAACCAATATTGAAAAATTTAGACATCCCAATGTTTACCCAATATTATAAATCTATAAAGACCAACGTAGAAAAGGATATTGGTCCATTATTGAAAGTCATTCTAGAACCAATATTGAAAAATCTAGACATCCCAATGCTTACCCAACATTATAAATCTATAAAGGACCTACGTAGAAAATGATATTGGTCCATTATTGAAAGTCATTCTAGGACCAATATTGAAAAATCTAGACATCCCAATGTTTACTCAACATTATAATTTCATAAAGACCAACGTAGAAAAGGATATTGGTCCATTATTGAAAGTCATTCTAGGACCAATATTGAAAAATCTAGACATCCTAATGTTTACCCAACTTTATAAATCTATAAAAGACCTACGTAGAAAAGGATATTGGTCCATTATTGAAAGTCATTCTAGAACCAATATTGAAAAATCTAGACATCCCAATGCTTACCCAACATTATAAATCTATAAAGGACCTACGTAGAAAATGATATTGGTCCATTATTGAAAGTCATTCTAGGACCAATATTGAAAAATCTAGACATCCCAATGTTTACTCAACATTATAAATCCATAAAGACCAACGTAGAAAATGATATTGGTCCATTATTGAAAGTCATTCTAGGACCAATATTGAAAAATCTAGACATCCTAATGTTTACCCAACTTTATAAATCTATAAAAGACCTACGTAGAAAAGGATATTGGTCCATTATTGAAAGTCATTCTAGGACCAATATTGAAAAATTTAGACATCCCAATGCTTACCCAACATTATAAATCTATAAAGGACGTACGTAGAAAAGGATATTGGTCCATTACTGAAAGTCATTCTAGAACCAATATTGAAAAATCTAGACATCCCAATGTTTACCCAATATTATAAATCTATAAAGGACCTACGTAGAAAAGGATATTGGTTCATTATTGAAAGTCATTCTAGGTCCAATATTGAAAAATCTAGACATTCCAATGTTTACCCAACATTATAAATCTATAAAGGATCTACGTAGAAAAGGATATTGGTCCATTACTAAAAGTCATTCTAGGACCAGTATTGAAAAATCTAGACATCCCAATGTTTACCCAACATTATAAATCTATAAAGGACCTACGTAGAAAATGATATTGGTCCATTATTGAAAGTCATTCTAGAACCAATATTGAAAAATCTAGACATCCCAATGTTTACCCAACATTATAAATCTATAAAGGACCTACGTAGAAAAGGATATTGGTCCATCATTGAAAGTCATTCTAGGACCAATATTGAAAAATCTAGACATCCCAATGTTTACCCAACATTATAAATCTATAAAGGACCTACGTAGAAAATGATATTGGCCCATTATTGAAAGTCATTCTAGGACCAATATTGAAAAATTTAGACATCCCAATGTTTACCCAACATTATAAATCTATAAAGGACGTACGTAGAAAAGGATATTGGTCCATTACTGAAAGTCATTCTAGAACCAATATTGAAAAATCTAGACATCCCAATGTTTACCCAATATTATAAATCTATAAAGGACCTACGTAGAAAAGGATATTGGTTCATTATTGAAAGTCATTCTAGAACCAATATTGAAAAATCTAGACATTCCAATGTTTACCCAACATTATAAATCTATAAAGGACCTACGTAGAAAAGGATATTGGTCCATTATTGAAAGTCATTCTAGGACCAATATTGAAAAATCTAGACATCCCAATGTTTACCCAACATTATAAATCCATAAAGACCAACGTAGAAAAGGATATTGGTCCATTATTGAAAGTCATTCTAGGACCAATATTGAAAAATCTAGACATCCTAATGTTTACCCAACTTTATAAATCTATAAAAGACCTACGTAGAAAAGGATATTGGTCCATTATTGAAAGTCATTCTAGGACCAATATTGAAAAATTTAGACATCCCAATGCTTACCCAACATTATAAATCTATAAAGGACGTACGTAGAAAAGGATATTGGTCCATTACTGAAAGTCATTCTAGAACCAATATTGAAAAATCTAGACATCCCAATGTTTACCCAATATTATAAATCTATAAAGGACCTACGTAGAAAAGGATATTGGTTCATTATTGAAAGTCATTCTAGGTCCAATATTGAAAAATCTAGACATTCCAATGTTTACCCAACATTATAAATCTATAAAGGATCTACGTAGGAAAGGATATTGGTCCATTACTAAAAGTCATTATAGGACCAATATTGAAAAATCTAGACATCCCAATGTTTATCCAACATTATAAATCTATAAAGGACCTACGTAGAAAATGATATTGGTCCATTATTGAAAGTCATTATAGAACCAATATTGAAAAATCTAGACATCCCAATGTTTACCCAACATTATAAATCTATAAAGGACCTACGTAGAAAATGATATTGGTCCATTATTGAAAGTCATTCTAGGACCAATATTGAAAAATCTAGACATCCCAATGTTTACCCAACATTATAAATCTATAAAGGACCTACGTAGAAAATGATATTGGTCCATTATTGAAAGTCATTCTAGAACCAATATTGAAAAATCAAGACATCCCAATGTTTACCCAACATTATAAATCTATAAAGGACCTGTGTAGAAAAGGATATTGGTTCATTATTGAAAGTCATTCTAGGTCCAATATTGAAAAATCTAGACATCCCAATGTTTACCCAACATTATAAATCTATAAAGGACCTACGTAGAAAATGATATTGGTCCATTATTGAAAGTCATTCTAGGACCAATATTGAAAAATCTAGACATCCCAATGTTTACCCAACATTATAAATCTATAAAGGACCTACGTAGAAAAGGATATTGGTCCATCATTGAAAGTCATTCTAGGACCAATATTGAAAAATCTAGACATCCTAATGTTTACCCAACTTTATAAATCTATAAAGGACCTACGTAGAAAAGGATATTGGTCCATTTATGAAAGTCATTCTAGGACCAATATTGAAAAATTTAGACATCCCAATGTTTACCCAACATTATAAATCTATAAAGGACGTACGTAGAAAAGGATATTGGTCCATTACTGAAAGTCATTCTAGAACCAATATTGAAAAATCTAGACATCCCAATGTTTACCCAATATTATAAATCTATAAAGGACCTACGTAGAAAAGGATATTGGTTCATTATTGAAAGTCATTCTAGAACCAATATTGAAAAATCTAGACATTCCAATGTTTACCCAACATTATAAATCTATAAAAGACCTACGTAGAAAAGGATATTGGTCCATTATTGAAAGTCATTCTAGGACCAATATTGAAAAATCTAGACATCCCAATGTTTACCCAACATTATAAATCTATAAAGGACCTACGTAGAAAATGATATTGGTCCATTATTGAAAGTCATTCTAGAACCAATATTGAAAAATCTAGACATCCCAATGTTTACCCAACATTATAAATCTATAAAGGACCTACGTAGAAAATGATATTGGTCCATTATTGAAAGTCATTCTAGGACCAATATTGAAAAATCTAGACATCCCAATGTTTACCCAACATTATAAATCTATAAAGGACCTACGTAGAAAATGATATTGGTACATTATTGAAAGTCATTCTAGAACCAATATTGAAAAATCAAGACATCCCAATGTTTACCCAACATTATAAATCTATAAAGGACCTTTGTAGAAAAGGATATTTGTTCATTATTGAAAATCATTCTAGGTCCAATATATAGAAATCTAGACATCCCAATGTTTACCCAACATTATAAATCTATAAAGGACCTTTGTAGAAAAGGATATTGGTTCATTATTGAAAGTCATTCTAGGACCAATATTGAAAAATCAAGACATCCCAATGTTTACCCAACATTATAAATCTATAAAGGACCTGTGTAGAAAAGGATATTGGTTCATTATTTAAAGTCATTCTAGGTCCCATATTGAAAAATCAAGACATCCCAATGTTTACCCAACATTATAAATCTATAAAGGACCTGTGTAGAAAAGGATATTGGTTCATTATTGAAAGTCATTCTAGGTCCAATATTGAGAAATCTAGACATCCCAATGTTTACCCAACATTATAAATCTATAAAGGACCTGTGTAGAAAAGGATATTGGTTCATTATTGAAAGTCATTCTAGGACCAATATTGAAAAATCAAGACATCCCAATGTTTACCCAACATTATAAATCTATAAAGGACCTACGTAGAAAATGATATTGGTCCATTATTGAAAGTCATTCTAGGACCAATATTGAAAAATCTAGACATCCCAATGTTTACCCAACATTATAAATCTATAAAGGACCTACGTAGAAAATGATATTGGTCCATTATTGAAAGTCATTCTAGAACCAATATTGAAAAATCAAGACATCCCAATGTTTACCCAACATTATAAATCTATAAAGGACCTGTGTAGAAAAGGATATTGGTTCATTATTGAAAGTCATTCTAGGTCCAATATTGAAAAATCTAGACATCCCAATGTTTACCCAACATTATAAATCTATAAAGGACCTACGTAGAAAATGATATTGGTCCATTATTGAAAGTCATTCTAGGACCAATATTGAAAAATCTAGACATCCCAATGTTTACCCAACATTATAAATCTATAAAGGACCTACGTAGAAAAGGATATTGGTCCATCATTGAAAGTCATTCTAGGACCAATATTGAAAAATCTAGACATCCTAATGTTTACCCAACTTTATAAATCTATAAAGGACCTACGTAGAAAAGGATATTGGTCCATTTATGAAAGTCATTCTAGGACCAATATTGAAAAATTTAGACATCCAAATGTTTACCCAACATTATAAATCTATAAAGGACGTACGTAGAAAAGGATATTGGTCCATTACTGAAAGTCATTCTAGAACCAATATTGAAAAATCTAGACATCCCAATGTTTACCCAATATTATAAATCTATAAAGGACCTACGTAGAAAAGGATATTGGTTCATTATTGAAAGTCATTCTAGAACCAATATTGAAAAATCTAGACATTCCAATGTTTACCCAACATTATAAATCTATAAAAGACCTACGTAGAAAAGGATATTGGTCCATTATTGAAAGTCATTCTAGGACCAATATTGAAAAATCTAGACATCCCAATGTTTACCCAACATTATAAATCTATAAAGGACCTACGTAGAAAATGATATTGGTCCATTATCTAAAGTCATTCTAGAACCAATATTGAAAAATCTAGACATCCCAATGTTTACCCAACATTATAAATCTATAAAGGACCTACGTAGAAAATGATATTGGTCCATTATTGAAAGTCATTCTAGGACCAATATTGAAAAATCTAGACATCCCAATGTTTACCCAACATTATAAATCTATAAAGGACCTACGTAGAAAATGATATTGGTACATTATTGAAAGTCATTCTAGAACCAATATTGAAAAATCAAGACATCCCAATGTTTACCCAACATTATAAATCTATAAAGGACCTTTGTAGAAAAGGATATTTGTTCATTATTGAAAGTCATTCTAGTTCCAATATTGAGAAATCTAGACATCCCAATGTTTACCCAACATTATAAATCTATAAAGGACCTTTGTAGAAAAGGATATTGGTTCATTATTGAAAGTCATTCTAGGACCAATATTGAAAAATCAAGACATCCCAATGTTTACCCAACATTATAAATCTATAAAGGACCTGTGTAGAAAAGGATATTGGTTCATTATTTAAAGTCATTCTAGGTCCCATATTGAAAAATCAAGACATCCCAATGTTTACCCAACATTATAAATCTATAAAGGACCTGTGTAGAAAAGGATATTGGTTCATTATTGAAAGTCATTCTAGGTCCAATATTGAGAAATCTAGACATCCCAATGTTTACCCAACATTATAAATCTATAAAGGACCTGTGTAGAAAAGGATATTGGTTCATTATTGAAAGTCATTCTAGGACCAATATTGAAAAATCAAGACATCCCAATGTTTACCCAACATTATAAATCTATAAAGGACCTACGTAGAAAATGATATTGGTCCATTATTGAAAGTCATTCTAGAACCAATATTGAAAAATCTAGACATCCCAATGTTTACCCAACATTATAAATCTATAAAGGACCTACGTAGAAAATGATATTGGTCCATTATTGAAAGTCATTCTAGGACCAATATTGAAAAATCTAGACATCCTAATGTTTACCCAACTTTATAAATCTATAAAGGACCTACGTAGAAAAGGATATTGGTCCATTATTGAAAGTCATTCTAGGACCAATATTGAAAAATTTAGACATCCCAATGCTTACCCAACATTATAAATCTATAAAGGACGTACGTAGAAAAGAATATTGGTCCATTACTGAAAGTCATTCTAGAACCAATATTGAAAAATCTAGACATCCCAATGTTTACCCAATATTATAAATCTATAAAGGAGCTACGTAGAAAAGGATATTGGTTCATTATTGAAAGTCATTCTAGGTCCAATATTGAAAAATCTAGACATTCCAATGTTTACCCAACATTATAAATCTATAAAGGACCTACGTAGAAAAGGATATTGGTCCAATACTAAAAGTCATTCTAGGACCAATATTGAAAAATCTAGACATCCCAATGTTTACCCAACATTATAAATCTATAAAGGACCTACGTAGAAAATGATATTGGTCCATTATTGAAAGTCATTCTAGAACCAATATTGAAAAATCTAGACATCCCAATGTTTACCAGACATTATAAATCTATAAAGGACCTACGTAGAAAATGATATTGGTCCATTATTGAAAGTCATTCTAGGACCAATATTGAAAAATCTAGACATCCCAATGTTTACCCAACATTATAAATCTATAAAGGACCTACGTAGAAAATGATATTGGTCCATTATTGAAAGTCATTCTAGAACCAATATTGAAAAATCAAGACATCCCAATGTTTACCCAACATTATAAATCTATAAAGGACCTGTGTAGAAAAGGATATTGGTTCATTATTGAAAGTCATTCTAGGTCCAATATTGAAAAATCTAGACATCCCAATGTTTACCCAACATTATAAATCTATAAAGGACCTACGTAGAAAATGATATTGGTCCATTATTGAAAGTCATTCTAGGACCAATATTGAAAAATCTAGACATCCCAATGTTTACCCAACATTATAAATCTATAAAGGACCTACGTAGAAAAGGATATTGGTCCATTATTGAAAGTCATTCTAGGACCAATATTGAAAAATCTAGACATCCCAATGTTTACCCAACATTATAAATCTATAAAGGACCTACGTAGAAAATGATATTTGTCCTTTATTGAAAGTCATTCTAGGACCAATATTGAAAAATCTAGACATCCTAATGTTTACCCAACTTTATAAATCTATAATGGACCTACGTAGAAAAGGATATTGGTCCATTATTGAAAGTCATTCTAGGACCAATATTGAAAAATTTAGACATCCCAATGTTTACCCAACATTATAAATCTATAAAGGACGTACGTAGAAAAGGATATTGGTCCATTACTGAAAGTCATTCTAGAACCAATATTGAAAAATCTAGACATCCCAATGTTTACCCAATATTATAAATCTATAAAGGACCTACGTAGAAAAGGATATTGGTTCATTATTGAAAGTCATTCTAGGTCCAATATTGAAAAATCTAGACATTCCAATGTTTACCCAACATTATAAATCTATAAAGGACCTACGTAGAAAAGGATATTGGTCCATTATTGAAAGTCATTCTAGGATCAATATTGAAAAATCTAGACATCCCAATGTTTACCCAACATTATAAATCTATAAAGGACCTACGTAGAAAATGATATTGGTCCATTATTGAAAGTCATTCTAGAACCAATATTGAAAAATCTAGACATCCCAATGTTTACCCAACATTATAAATCTATAAAGGACCTACGTAGAAAATGATATTGGTACATTATTGAAAGTCATTCTAGAACCAATATTGAAAAATCAAGACATCCCAATTTTTACCCAACATTATAAATCTATAAAGGACCTGTGTAGAAAAGGATATTGGTTCATTATTGAAAGTCATTCTAGGTCCCATATTGAAAAATCAAGACATCCCAATGTTTACCCAACATTACAAATCTATAAAGGACCTGTGTAGAAAAGGATATTGGTTCATTATTGAAAGTCATTCTAGGACCAATATTGAAAAATCAAGACATCCCAATGTTTACCCAACATTATAAATCTATAAAGGACCTACGTAGAAAATGATATTGGTCCATTATTGAAAGTCATTCTAGAACCAATATTGAAAAATCTAGACATCCCAATGTTTACCCAACATTATAAATCTATAAAGGACCTACGTAGAAAAGGATATTGGTCCATTATTGAAAGTCATTCTAGGACCAATATTGAAAAATCTAGACATCCCAATGTTTACCCAACATTATAAATCTATAAAGGACCTACGTAGAAAATGATATTGGTCCATTATTGAAAGTCATTCTAGAACCAATATTGAAAAATTTAGACATCCCAATGTTTACCCAATATTATAAATCTATAAAGACCAACGTAGAAAAGGATATTGGTCCATTATATTGAAAATTCATTCTAGAACCAATATTGAAAAATCTAGACCTCCCAATGCTTACCCAACATTATAAATCTATAAAGGACCTACGTAGAAAATGATATTGGTCCATTATTGAAAGTCATTCTAGGACCAATATTGAAAAATCTAGACATCCCAATGTTTACCCAACATTATAAATCCATAAAGACCAACGTAGAAAAGGATATTGGTCCATTATTGAAAGTCATTCTAGGACCAATATTGAAAAATCTAGACATCCCAATGTTTACCCAACATTATAAATCTATAAAGGACCTACGTAGAAAATGATATTGGTCCATTATTGAAAGTCATTCTAGGACCAATATTGAAAAATCTAGACATCCTAATGTTTACCCAACTTTATAAATCTATAAAGGACCTACGTAGAAAAGGATATTGGTCCATTATTGAAAGTCATTCTAGGACCAATATTGAAAAATTTTGACATCCCAATGCTTACCCAACATTATAAATCTATAAAGGACGTACGTAGAAAAGGATATTGGTTCATTATTGAAAGTCATTCTAGGTCCAATATTGAAAAATCTAGACATTCCAATGTTTACCCAACATTATAAATCTATAAAGGACCTACGTAGAAAAGGATATTGGTCCATTACTAAAAGTCATTCTAGGACCAATATTGAAAAATCTAGACATCCCAATGTTTACCCAACATTATAAATCTATAAAGGACCTACGTAGAAAATGATATTGGTCCATTATTGAAAGTCATTCTAGAACCAATATTGAAAAATCTAGACATCCCAATGTTTACCCAACATTATAAATCTATAAAGGACCTACGTAGAAAATGATATTGGTCCATTATTGAAAGTCATTCTAGGACCAATATTGAAAAATCTAGACATCCCAATGTTTACCCAACATTATAAATCTATAAGGGACCTACGTAGAAAATGATATTGGTCCATTATTGAAAGTCATTCTAGAACCAATATTGAAAAATCAAGACATCCCAATGTTTACCCAACATTATAAATCTATAAAGGACCTGTGTAGAAAAGGATATTGGTTCATTATTGAAAGTCATTCTAGGTCCAATATTGAAAAATCTAGACATCCCAATGTTTACCCAACATTATAAATCTATAAAGGACCTTTGTAGAAAAGGATATTGGTTCATTATTGAAAGTCATTCTAGGACCAATATTTAAAAATCAAGACATCCCAATGTTTACCCAACATTATAAATCTATAAAGGACCTGTGTAGAAAAGGATATTGGTTCATTATTGAAAGTCATTCTAGGTCCCATATTGAAAAATCAAGACATCCCAATGTTTACCCAACATTATAAATCTATAAAGGACCTGTGTAGAAAAGGATATTGGTCCATTATTGAAAGTCATTCTAGGACCAATATTGAAAAATCTAGACATCCCAATGTTTACCCAACATTATAAATCTATAAAGGACCTACGTAGAAAATGATATTGGTCCATTATTGAAAGTCATTCTAGAACCAATATTGAAAAATCTAGACATCCCAATGTTTACCCAACATTATAAATCTATAAAAGACCTACGTAGAAAATGATATTGGTTCATTATTGAAAGTCATTCTAGAACCAATATTGAAAAATCTAGACATCCCAATGTTTACCCAACATTATAAATCTATAAAGGACCTACGTAGAAAATGATATTGGTCCATTATTGAAAGTCATTCTAGAACCAATATTGAAAAATCTAGACATCCCAAAGTTTACCCAACATTATAAATCTATAAAGGACCTACGTAGAAAATGATATTGGTCCATTATTGAAAGTCATTCTAGGACCAATATTGAAAAATCTAGACATCCCAATGTTTACCCAACATTATAAATCTATAAAGGACCTACGTAGAAAATGATATTGGTCCATTATTGAAAGTCATTCTAGAACCAATATTGAAAAATCTAGACATCCCAATGTTTACCCAACATTATAAATCTATAAAGGACCTGTGTGGAAAAGGATATTGGTCCATTATTGAAAGTCATTCTAGGACCAATATTGAAAAATCAAGACATCCCAATGTTTACCCAACATTATAAATCTATAAAGGACCTACGTAGAAAAGGATATTGGTCCATTATTGAAAGTCATTTCTAAAAAAAATTAATAGCTGGTATTCATTAACTTTTTAAAATACAGAGTATTCAGTAATAATTGTCTTTAATACATATTTTTTTAGAATGCTGGTCAAAAATAATAAAATAGATTCATTAGGGAGAACAACACAATATTTATGCCAGGTTAAAAGAAAACTTTATAGAAATCTGAAGAGTCATAAATGAGCAGGGCGATATTGAAAACACTAAACCTGTTCAATTGAGAAGAGTTGTAAGGCAATTATTCGAAGCAACTTCAAGGCAATCAAACTGGTTTCGAGTTTTTTTCCCACCTTCCTCTAGAATGGTTCGTAAGGATTTGATTTGTCCTGTCTTTAATATTAAGGTGGACTCCTAATGTTTGACTTACTGTATTTTTGATAAGGAGTCTAATAATATGCGTCAAATGTGATATTGAATGAACGCCCTTCTGTATTATATAGTACCAATGCTCACAATACAAGAAATACAAACATTATGATTTTAAATATTAACGAGTACAACATTTAAGTGCATACTTAAATCGAACGAAAAGAAAATTGAAAATAAGAAACACATAAACAAAACAATTATTTTCAAAATATTTTGTTACAACTGTCATCTGAATCAAGGAATGTTTTTCGGATTAAATCGATTTCATCTTTACTGGTAATAGCTTAACTGACAGATTAGATAATACAATTTATCCGATAAGGATAAAAACCATATTTCAACTTTAAAGGACCTTGTGAAATCGCTCGCACTTATTTTTTTTAGAAATAAACAGAGTTACGCATTTAACTCAAGAGGCTCGCATTCGTACTTAAGTTATCGGAAAATCAACAACGCCTTCTCTTATTTCATCTTGACCGCTTGATGTAAACATACAATTTTGCTCAATTAATGCTGCTGAAATCTAACGTAAACTCATTGATCACGAAATTTCTTCGTCATATGAGTTCGTGAACTTTCGTATCGCGTGAATTCTTCTATGAATGAAATTGTCACTAAAAGCAAAATATTATTCACAACTGAAGGTCTTGATGGAAGAATATTTTTAGTGACATTTTATTGAATTTGAGAAAATCAACTTCAGAACTTACAAGGTGTAACTATTGGTCTATTGATTACGATTTAATATTTTAGGTGACATTTCATTGAATTTGAAAAAAATCAACTTCAGAACTTACAAAGGGTAATAATTGGTCAATTGATCACGATGTAATATTTTAAGTGACATTTTATTGAATTTGAGAAAATCAACTGCGGAATTTACAAGGTGTAATAATTTGTTCACCATTGCGCTTTATTGTTCATTTAAGTATAAATGCATTTCTGAAAGAAGTACATTTTCCCGAAATTGATAGTCATTTTCTATTCATATAATTAAAGGGAAAGTCTCGGTTTCTATTAGTTACTGACTCGGGAGTAGGGGTTTTAATTTCGAAATTTGCAGTGAGATTTTTTTTCCAAATGAATTGCTTAAAATTTAATTTTTCGTTAATAATATTTGACTACAGATTTTGTTATGAACCCATTGAAGTGGCGTGTTTTCCTACATGATGTTAGAATTTTTCGGGTTATTCCATAATGAGTTTCCATCCCTTTGTTATGGTTTTAATATGTTAAAATACGTTGTTTATTTTTTGCCTTTAAATGGCAGAATATGTATAGTTTATAAAGAACTACCCTAGTCATTCGTCTGGAATGGTGGCGGTGATGGTGGTTTAACTATTTCAAGATAGGTTTTGACAAGTGTCGGCTAGCTCCCTTTTTCGAAATGTGCTTTTTCTGTTTCCATAGCAGCAGACGGGCTTAAACCTCGTGGCAAGGGGAGTTTTTTCCATAGACAAAATATGGTACTCAGCAATGAAACTACCCCTCCCCCCTGTCAAACACAGTTTTAGACAATTGTCGGACTGTATTAGATGTCATCAAGAATTAAGTTCAAATCAGTGTCACTGGCTCATATGAGTTAATTTGAAAATATTAATTAATTTAAAATTATTTCGGGTTAAAAGTTTCTTCTTACTTCAAAATATTAGGAGTTTTATGAATTTTTAAAAAAAGGAACTGGTAATTATTGTTAAATTGTTGGATATCAGACAGAATTGTCTGAAGAAAAAAGGTTTCAGTAATATAGTATGAAAAATTTTAAAAAAAACTTTGATTTGCTCTTAGCCAGTGTAAAATTTTCAACTTGTAAATTCCTTACTTTAAACTCCGAATTTGAAAGTCTAAAAAATTCTACAAAAAATGTATTTGTTATTCACAATTTGTGATTAATAATTTGTTTCAAACTTGTAGCTCTCAAATTGTGAGAAAAAAATGCTCTTAATTTATGCAGTGGATTTCTTAAGTACAGTTTTTATTTTATATTTATTATACATTTAACGTGTTGTTATAGTCATTATTGTTCATGAAAGTGATCTTATGGATTTGTTCAAGATTTAAAAGTTATTTTTGAAAACAAAATGACGGCAAGAAATTTTAGACAATTTATCGATCACGAAGTTATTATATGCGAGTAAGAATAACGTTTGCCAATACACAAGTTAAAAATTTATTCACAAACAATTATTTATTTTTATCATGATTAAGCAATAACGTAGAATAACGAATAATTATTTCACATGAAAAATAATCTTACTTAAAATATTCTTTCTACCGTGTATATTCTTCAAAAAAGGGAAAAACGCCATTTTGAAAGAATGATAATCGGCGCACAATGATTACGTATGATTTTAATGATAAATGATAGGGTATAAATTAAGTCATCTTTGCTTTTGGTATAAATTACTTTTATGAATAAAAGTAAAATTATAGTAAACCTGATTGACGACAATACATTTAATGATTGGACCGGACAAAGTTCTTATTAAGGTCGAAATAATTTCCTTTGTTAGCTGTAGGTCATGAAGGTCATGGTAATATCGAAATTCAATTCCGAACCGCATCTTTAAAAAAGAATACGTATGGCTTACAGGTACGGACAATAAAAAATATCCAACGTAATTTATTATATAATATTTCACGAATAATTTTGCCACGTGATATTTTTTTCTTTAATTTATTACAAAGGGAAATAAATGCATTATTTCAGGAAAGTTGCTGAGTTAGAATAAAATTTAAATGCGTTGGTTTGTTTTCTATTTTTTTTTGGAGAGTAAATAAGTGTACTGATAGTTATTAAAAAAAAGAAGAAAAAAGTCTATACAACTCATGAAGCGTAATTAGCTATACCAAAAATTTAAGCTCGGTATGAATAATAGTTATTAGTTTTAATTTATTATTTATCCCAAACATCGTGTTTTAAAAGGCAGCAGTGACTTCCTGGTTCTAATATTTTTATATGCCAGTCAAATTTTATTAAGTATATAAATAAATAAAAGGAAAATACATAAATAAATTTAAAAAAATTTTAAAAGTAAAAACAAGTTTAATATTTTTAGGTTTATCAAAGAATATTTAATTGCATTAAATTATAATTTTACCACAAGTTGTACTCATAAAATGCATAAAATAAAAATATAAAATTTGTTCTTTGAATGTAAATAGTTGAATGGTTCGCGAGAAATGAGAATTTAAAAAATACGTCTTTTTGAAATTTTATTACTATTCGGCAGATTTCATTTCCGTTTTTTATTTTGCCTTTTAAAATTATGCACAAACTTGCTTACCTTAAAATTTAAAACTTTTTCAACCATTGATAAGTTGAGTAAATTTTTTTTAATCAAGTTGTAAAGGCAAGGGTGCCGGCAGAATAATATAAAAGGGGGTGCAACCCTCTAACAAATCCCCCCCCCCCAAATTTTTTTTTTAAATATTCTGTTATTACATTTTGTTTTGTTATTACATATACTTTCATCTGTTAATTTTTTCAAGATACATTTCTTCGTTGTTAACAAGATATTTTAAAAAAAGTACGAATTTCTTGTACTTGAAAATTTTGCCACGAGAAACTGTATTGATGGTGCTGGCATAGCTACTGACTTTGAAACACAAATAACTACAAACAATAGTTTCGTATACTAACGTGTTTGCACGCTTAACATTGGTATTTATTATGTTGATGAAGTTTCACAGTTGTGAGAAGTCAGTTTGTGTTATACACCTTTGTTAAACTAAATAACTAATAGAAAACATAATATTACTTATATTTTATTAAATGAATTTTAAAAATATAGCTTAGATATCTTCCCAAGTTTGTGGCATGCTCAGTGTATATAAGAAAAGAATCAAAGATGACTCATTGAAAAAGTTATAAACATATTTGGACAGCAAACAAGACGATTACAGTTCTTGTTTGATTAAATAATTTTTTAATTATTATGTATCAATTATTACTTAATTATTTGCTTTTCAATAAAAATATATTTAATAAAAAATATTATAACAAAATTGTTTTTCTGTATCTCTTTAATTGTTTAAAAAAAAAAAAACAGGGTGGTGCAAGTGCACCCCTTGCACCCTGCTGCCAGCGCCCTTGTGTAAAGGTATGGTTACTCGGAGAAAGTACTTTTTTTAAGTCTGATTTTGTATCTTAAAATATTGTCTACGCTAACTAATGAACATAAGCTTGCGAATGAATAAAGCTTGCTTCTCAAACCATTAAGATTGCATTTAAATACTTAAAAATAAGATCAAAATTTGTACAATTTTTTCCACTGTGCTATACGTCTTATGTAGAGAATTTAAGCACGTTACATATCTGATTTAATTACATTCAATACATTGAACGCCTTGTGCAATTTATTTGTCACATGTTATTGGAAATCCAGAAAAGTTTTCAATGTTACAATTTTGATACCATTGCAATATTGTTAATACTTAGTTTTATTATTTATTAATATACTAGATCAATCCACAATGCACAAAAAATTAAAGTTATATTTGCGGAACGTAAGTAACACAAGCTACTATAAAATGTATCGAAAACATTGCATAAATTTATAATGAAATTAAAAATTTCTGAATCGTGTTATGTCATGTTATATATGAGTTATTTCATCATTTTTTGGATGGAGTTTAGGCATAAGCAGTTGACAGTTTAAATTGACCGTTTGAAACTCTTCGACTTCAACACTAAGCGAATTTTATCCTGATTTTCTAAATTAAGATGTATTATTATTATTATTATTATTTTTGAAATTTCGAATTTTCCTCTCCATGTAAACTTGTAGATATCTCAGCAATGCGGGTTAGGGTTAGTTTCATCAAAAAGCTCTTCACGAAGGTACATTAGTATCAACACTTCATCCAGGAATACCCTTGTCTTCTGGATTGGGATCAAAATTACAAGGCTATGGAGTTGAACATTAGTAGTCGTAAACCAAAAAATTGGGTCTGTTGCTCAACGACGGTTAAAAAAGTATAAAAAAATCATATACCTGTTCGAATTAGAATTAATCTATCTACCATTTTTATTAAACTAATTAAAATTTAAATAAGTTTCTTATAAGAAAGTTTCTACTGAATATTAATTTCCCGCATTATTAATTATCAGCTGAATATTAATTGTATTTATTATATTAATGAAATATATTAATTAAAAATAAATTATATTGATTAAAAAGTTGCTGCATATTAATTATCAGCTGAATAAATTAAGAGCAATCAAGCGCCAATAGTAATGGAAAGAGTTAGAGAAAATTCGGGGAAAAAACAAATTAAATCATTAAAAAAAGAAAAAAATCCGTTAAATTAGTCTTAATCTTTTTTTCAACCATAACTATATGTATATTAGTTGCTTAACTTGTATTTGAGTGTTATCACACAGTTATCTACAATCAATAACTAATCTTATTCTCCTTTCCTGTCAAATCGATTACTTTTCGGTAATATCTGTCTGTGAAGAAGCAGGTATCTCTTGAAACTTTTCTTTTTATCTGATAAATGTGAAAAGTAAAATAAAATCGAGTAAAAACTGAAGCGAAAATGATTAGACTTTGGATTATTCGATTGAGCACACAATTGTGAATGATACAATTCAATACACATAAAAAAGGATTCAACATTTTGTCGCCAAATTTAAGTAGACTTTTGCGCCTAATAAATTAAAGTAACTAAAATTTAAATGTAATGATGTTAATTATTTTCTGTAACATTAATTCATCTTTCATTGTTCAAAGACAGAGAGTAATCTTAATACCTCATTTTTTGAACTAAAATGCTTGTTTTTTCATGCTTGTCACTAAAATGCTTGTTTTTTCATGCTTGTCACTAAAGTGCTTGTTTTTTCATGCTCGTCACTAAAATGCTTGTTTTTTCATGCTTGTCAATTTAAAAAAAAAATAAAACTGTACAGATAAGCAGAATACCGCTTTGTTTTGATTTAGAAAAAAAGAAAAGAAAAAAGGAATTAAATTTAAATTGAAGAAAATATTACGTTTTTAAAGTTAAACGATCCAATTGCTCAGAATTTGTGTTAATTGTAACTGCGAGTAAAATATACAATCGAACATTTTTTGATTGATGCAAGATTTTATAAGCTTGTAATTTTGAATAAAAAATCACATATTATAATTATTGTTTTTCAGGAATTAGTGTTCTTCTTTTGTCGAATTTTATTAAAATTTGAAATTTAAAACTACGTATTTTAGACTGATGTAAAAATAGTTCATTTTCTATTATTTTAATGGATATATTAATTTATAAAAATAAAAGCAATGTAGTTACATTGTTTTTTTTATTTATTTATTTATTTATTATTATCAGATAATCGGCTGTCTTTTTTTCTAAATAATACAATCCAATTTTATTTTAGATTTTTGGCAGTTCATGACCGGCGTTGAACAGTTGGTCCAATTCTGAGTTTACGACTATCGATGTTCCATTTCGCAGCCTTGTTATTTTGAACCAAACCCAGAAGACAAGGGAACTCTTAGATCAAACATTTTTATAACCGTCGTTGAACAGCCGACCAAATATAATGGGTTTACGACTACTAATGTTCAACTCCGTAGCCTTGTAGTTTTGAACCTAATCCAGAAGACAAGGGAACTCTCGGATGGAGTATTGGGAGAAATTTGTCTTCGAGGAGGAGTTTTTGATGGAGCTAACCCACATTTGCGTTACATGGAGAGGAAGACCACGAGAACCTCCCACAGTTAGCCTGGCGGCAAGGAAACTCTAACAAATGACAACTGAGGATATTTCACGTCAGCATTGTGGTCGATGCAAGCTGGATGCTGAATTCGTATCGACGGGGATTCGAACCCCGTTCGCCTCAGTGATAGGTGAACGCTCTATCCCCTGAGCCATCGGGGCTCTGGTGAACATTTTGATGGAAAAAACTTGCATTTACATTACATGGAGAGGAATACCACGACAAGGTTAGCCAGGCGGCAAGGGGATTTGAACCCATGATTCGTCTACTACTCAGGATATTTTAGTCCAGCGCTGTGGTCGTTGCGAGCCGGGAGTAGAATTCTTATCAACCACACACCTCATGGATTAGAACCTGGGTTACTTCATTAGAAGGCGAGCGCTCTATCCCCTAAGCCAATTTGTCAGAAATGATTCTTGAGCATTGCCATATTTATTTTCTCCGTGCTCAAATATTATGGAATTGGTTAACTTGGGCACAGTAAAAAAAATGAGTAACTAATGCACATAAACATCACAATTTGAATTGAATAAAATTTCTTCTTGAATTCGTATAATTGGGTATAATATAGCCTACGTCACAGGTTGTGTTGTTCCTACTAAATTTAACCCATGAACGGCATTTTCTGCGAGCCTAACTTCAAGCCACAAATAAACAAACGAAGTGTTCGATCGTTTAAATAGCTGCTCGCCAGATTTTATTGCATTATAAAGAAAAGTTATGGAAACTAAATACAACTAAATAAACAACAACAACTAAAACAAATAACAACAACTACTAATAACAATAACTAAATAAACAACAACTAAATTCCAATCGTTTAGCATTGCGTCATATGTTGTTCCTACTAAATCGAAGTAGTTGTGTTTTTTTCATATTATACCCAATTTCCATTTGAAAACAGATATTTTCAATTGTATTTAATATAAATAGGAGTTATGGTGAGTTAGACAGGAGTCATAAGAAACTGTGCTCACATTATTATTTTAGGCAATCTTCTTATGAACTCAAAGAATATTTTTAGAAGCACTATTGCTATACGTTCCCGTACAAATTAAGGGCTAATGATAAATGTTTTTTTTTTTCCATTTAGATTTTTATGCCTTTTGTAAGATATAAGTTGCATGTAATTAAAATGAAATAAAAAATAGTCTCTTCATTCCCCTCCCCCCCAAAAAAAGTTTAAAATTATTATTTTTTGTTTGTAAAATTATGAACTGAAGGTATGATAAATTTTGCAAGAAAAGGGAGCCCCTTTCCCCACCGAAAAAAATTTTAAAATTACACCTCCCTCAAATATTAAAAAATATCCCTCACACCATTTTTTCGGCTATAAAGCTTCATAAAAAGATATGAAATATAGTAAAAAAGTGTCTTATCCTAGGTCTTACTTATGTCTTACCCTACGTACCTAGGCCATAGGCACGGGGTCTAAAGGAGCACTAAATGCTTGTCATTAATAATTATCTTTAACTATATTCTTTATTATTCTTCCTCCTAATCAATTGCAGGAAGAGGTAATAATAAAAAAATATTATATAGAGTTTAATGTTTAATTTAGAATTTTTTTTTATTTTTTTTATTTTTATTTTTATTTTTTTTTTATTTTTTTTTTTTTACGAAAAGTGTGACTTTTTTTCAAATTTATACTTTTTAATTTTGAAAATTATAAATTTTCTAAAAGGAGCATTTTTCTAAAAGGAGCATTAAACCGAGAATCAATCTCTGAATCCAAGTTCACTACAATCAAGCCTTGTCTCCTCCTTATAACCTATGCAACCTTTGTTACCTCCCAGTTGTTGTTTTTTTTTTATTATTTTATTTTATAACAGTCGTTGAACAGCCGGCCCAATTTTGGGTTTGCGATCACTACTGTGCAACTTCGCAGCCTTGTAATTTTGAATCAAATCCTGAAGACAAGGGAACTTCTGAATCAAGAATTGGAAGAAATTTGCCTTCGGAAAGGGCTTTTGGATGGAACTAACCCCGCATTTACGTTACATGGAGAGTTAAACCATGAAAACTTCCTACAGTTCACTTGACGTCAAGGTGACTCTAACCCATGATCTGTCTACCACTGAGGATATTTTACGTCAAAACTGTGGTTGGTGCGAGCCGGGTGCGGAATTCGTATCGCCATTGCTGGATTTCGAATTCGGTTCACCTCATTGGAAGGCGAACTCTCTATCCCTTGAGCGGCATAATAGCTCTGAGCCACCACGGCTTATGTGGTTATTAAGCCACAAATGAATAATTTCATTTGCTTCCATTGTCTGCACAGGCAGGAATTAATTTGTTAGTGTATAATGATCGCCAAAACGAGCGCTAGTGATGCCAAGCAATGATTCCCAAGCAGTAGCGAAGGTCAGGCTGAATATGGGGTAGAGGAGGAGGAAGTGGTATTGGTGATTAGAGTGATTAGAAAAGTAGATTTTCACAACCTTCAATTTCCTCTCCATCCTCGGACCAGCATCTATCTCCTCCTCTACCTCATCTTCTTCGAGGTAAGTTTTATCGCTAAATTCATTTTACTTGCTTTTTTTTTAAATTTCTCAAATTTTAAACAAGCGAAAAAATATTATAGAAAAAAATAAAAATAAATTCGTTGGGAATGATTTTGAATGAATCTAATTTGTTTACTTTTTTTTTATTTTCTATGATTTTTAGCAGTTCAAAATATATTACTATCTGATAATGAAATTGAAATGATCCATTCGGGCAATTTAGTAAGCTCTTCGTAAAGTTAAATAATTCTTGAAGAAACAATTATAAGTTTATCCCTTTGATGTAGAATTTTTAATAAACACACTTTTCATATTTTTCCCCTTATTTTGTATTAGTTTAGGGCAAAATAAGTGAAAAATATTATGTTTGCTATTTTAATGATTTATGGTAATGAAATACAGCAGGAAACACCGATGCGTTTAAGTTAAAATCTTCCAAACACGAATTTTTCAAATTTGCAGTTATTTAGATCTAAGAAAAACAGCTATTCTTCATTGTAATTTTTTTTAATTTACAAAAAAACAATTATTAATAAATTTTTGATTTTAAATGAGAAAATGTTTTTTCTCTAACTTTCTTTAGATTTTAGTATAAATATAATTTCTATAATCTGTATATTTAGAAACTATTAGGCTGATTTTTAGAATTAAAAAATATCAATGTATACTTTTCTTTATAATTAGAGGGTCAGAAACCACATATATAAGAGGAACGCCGGTGTCCAATCTGCGTCTAAGGGTTCAACGAGTAAACGTATTTTATATGCATGCGCGTGATATACGTTTTTTTTAATTTTAATTCTTAAAAATCTTTCTTCATTTCGTTTTTTATCCATTCTTAAATTGAAAAATATTATAATAGATTTTTTTTTATTAAATGATATTACAATTAATTTTTTCTGCCTTTTGAAAGGTGTAGGGCGGAGGCAAGGAAAGGTAGAAAAAAATTGTGCAGGAAGAAAGATTATTAAGAGTGTGGAATGCACAAATGATCGTTGTTTAAAATTTCTTTAATATTATTCTTCAATCTATGCATCATTCGCAGTATGCATAATATGTTCACATTCATCATATGTTCTAGGCATAATATGCATATATGCATAATATGTTCTAGGCATAATTTTAGATAGTAGCGGGTGAAGGTGGAGTACGTCTGGAAGAGAAAATTAAAATTATTGCATCATGACCTGACTTCACCCCCTCACCATCTTTTTATTAAAATTGTTGCTAAATATTTTTATTATTAAAATTGTTTAAAGAAAGAAGAGAGGAAGTAAAAATTGAATATGTAGTAAATAAATAGAATACTGGCTTAAAAATACTATCTAAGTACCTCCCCCCCCACAAAAAAAATATTTTTCTTTTTCTTCCTAGTTAAAATCTTTCTAAATGAAGTTCATGGCGCCAATGTTAAGTTAAGAGAAAGCTTTACGGCTGGAGTAACTTTTCATCGCATATTCTGTTTTGCGTCCAAAACTAATTTAAAATATAAGTATAGAAAAAGTGAGTTCATTCAAATCTAAAGTAGGCCATGTAGTTTCAATTGCAGAAAAAGAAATGTCAAAATATCAAAATGTTTACAAATTGTTGGAACAGATCTTCTCCCTTGCGTTATTTTAATTTATTTTCTCATAATTTATGTTCATTTTGATGTTTTAAATTATATTAGGTATTAATAATAAATAAATATGTTAGGTATTAATAATTATGTTAGGTATGTATGTTATGTATAAATATGTTAGGTATTAATAATAAAGAAATATTAATTTGTGGCACGCGTGATGCAGTTTGTCCATCCATGCTATTGTCCAATCACGGTTATTTTGCAGCAATAAATGCATTGTTTTTTCCCCCCGGTAGTCAATCAAAGCTGTAAATTTGGAATTTTTAAGTTTAAAAAATATAATGTGAATTTCATGCTATGGAACTTACTATTGTGGTTGCTCAAAAGTAAGAGAACTTTCAGATTTCATACGGAAAGAGATTAGACTTACTTTTTTTTCTGGTGAAAGACAAATTTCACATTCTTATGTTTTAAAACAATAAAAATGGTGATCATTTTCTATTTAAACAAGGCCCCCAATTAATGATAAATAAAAGATTCATTTTTATCACTAGAATTCTAAAGTTGTCGTTAAAATAAAAAACTACACCGTAAAAAAAATTTCAAATCAAATTCGGTATAAAGTACCAGCACTTTGGGTGCATCATCCGTAATCTACATTTTACCGCATATCATTTTTATCGTAAAATACCATACCGTAATTTGCACAGCAATATTTATTTAATTAGACTGATTCAGTGATTGTACGATAATTATTATCGCAAAAATTACGGTGTATCAGATTTTTTGTTCCATAACAAGTTCCGGTAAGAATGGATTTTACAGTAAAAAGTACTGACACCCTGAGTGAGGATACTTTTTACCATAATTTGATCCGAAATTTTGTACAGTGTAAATCTCTTTAAAAAATGATATTTTTTGTTTAAAAAAAATTTGCATGCTCTTTTTTTTAAAAAAATAAATATAATTAATGATTATTAAATTTATAAGGAATTTCTTAAGTAAACCAAATTTATCACTTCTTTGAAACTGAATATAAGTTTCCAATGTTAGTAAAAATAAATAAATAAATGAATGAAAAGTAAAGATTTTTCAGAACAATAAATACTATTATGGAAGAAACTAATATATTATAAATACTATTATTTTCTGTTTACTATTATGGGGGTTAGATTAAGTATTATCCGGCCGGAAATTATAATAAATGTAATCAAACACAAATAGGCTGAATCATTAGTTACTTAACTTACGTTAAAACTAATATGGATGAATGTTCCGTTGCTTTATGAATAGGTGAAAAGTGAGTCATAAATATGAATGTTTAATGGCCGTTTATTTAGAGAACAAAACCCTGTTAAAGACTATTTTTAACTTTACTGTAATTGATACTGAATTGTTAACTGTATCTTTTCTCTTAGAAAATAAGAATCCAACTTCCTTCTTCCGGCTTAACAGCACGCTTTCTTGTTCTAAATCGTACCAAAAAAAATAGAAGGAAAAAAAAACCTGTCCCTAATGGTTATCTCTTTTTTAAAGAAAATTTTATAATTAACTGAAAGTAAAATTAACCTTGAAAATGATTGTTAGAACTATCGGCAATGAAGTTAATTTTTTCATAGTTTGAATATTATTTTGAAGAAAAAAAAATTGGGTACAGTTAAAGGAAATGTTCCATTTCTTTATTATGTGATATATTTTGGTTGATTGACGAACGGAAAACGTGATCAGAAAACAGAAGCATTTAATAACAATTTTATTGATCTATATCTCCATAAATCATAAATATAAGTTGATCTACAAGGATAAAAGTGAAAATAACAACTCGGGATCTTCTAAAAGTGTATTTACTTATTTAAAAACGTGCTTTACAAAGCGCGTGTTATTGTTTGCAGCAAAAATCTCCAGTTTTGGTTATTGTTTTAGTTCAAAATCGGTGAGTAGTTTTGTTTTCATTTGTTAAGTTTAAATATCCTAGAATTATGATTTTTGATATTTTTCAACCTAAATTCCAAATAATTTTATTGCTTAAAAAACTTTCCTGATTTTTTTCTTGTTTGTATGCCTTCAAAAAGTGATTGTCTAAGTCAGCGATTCCTAATTTTTTACAGTTATGGAACCCTAAATGATTTAAATTTTTTCGGCAGAGCCACGTCATTTTAAATTATAAAATTTATTAAAAAAAATAGTGAGCGTTATAACCAATAAAAGACTCATTTATTTTGAAAATATTAAATAAGAAGAATGAAATTTTTTTATTCATAATTTTAAATTAATTGAATTCACTCCTAGAGCTGTATCACATTTAGTTTTAAATTTTTTAGGGGATATTCATAAGCGAAAATGAAACAAATAAGTCAAATAATGGTTTTTGTTGAAATGAAAACTAAAAGTACTGTTATAAACGTTTAAAATGGTAACGAGAGAAATTTTTTTACAATTTTTCATAAATGCAGGTCCTTTTCAAAATACATTCAAGTCATAGTTATCAGAAAAATATAATTTTTTCCCCTCAGAAATTGTTATTTATTTTTATTAGCATTTTGATTAAAATTATTTCATAAAGACAATCAAAATATAAAATGAGTAATGGATTATTAATTTGATCTAAATGTAAACAAAGTTTCAAAAATCATGACTGTGAAGTAAAAAAAAAAAGTCCTAACTCCCGGAACCCCTTTTATTCTTCCACGGAACCCTAGTTTTTCATGGAACACCATTTGTAAATTGGTGGATAAAATAAAACCCTTTTCGGTTCGAAATTTAAATTATGATAAAAAATCGCGAGGAAGATAAGAAATTCATTTAAGTAACCATTTAGACAATTTTCTGGCATATAAATATCTTGTTATTCAAGATTAAATCCTATCTCATCTTACTATTCAAATTTTATTTCTGTACCAAAATGTTAAAAAATACGTTGAAAAAACAACCGGTTAGTATGTACAATTAAAAACTATAATTTTTTTTGCAATTATTAAAAATAACTTATTGAAGTTCTTTTTTAATTTTCCATCGCATTTCTGAGTTTGTTTTTCTTTTAAGTAACATTTCAAATAAAAATTGCATTTTCGACCATTCTTTGAAACATGGGTCTCAGGAGTTTAGTATAGGTATTTTATTATTCAGTTTAAAAATTTAATAGATTATAAAATTCCAAACCGATTAATTAATTAATTAAAAAATTAAAAGCATCAAAGTTGTTTCAGAATATTAACTTCTATTAACTTTCCTATGTTTAAAAAAATAGATCAGAATTACATTTTTGTTGCATTTTAAGTTAAACACTTGGTGAAAAGAAAAAGTAATTCTTATGCAACAAATTTGATTTTTATTTGAGTTTCAATGCAATGTAAACTTTATTTTGAATACTTGGAAAAAAGTATTGTATTTATTTCTAGCTTTTCTGGCAGTGTAAATTTTAATTTGAATACTTTGCACAATAACTTTTTTTTCCTTAATCTTTTACTTGTAATGTAAACTTTCAATGTCCAAATTATTCAATTAAGAATTGTTTCCTCTATAAAGTTACCTTTTTTGTTGCTTGACTCTTCTGTATAAATTTTAATTTGAATACTTTGCACAATAACTTTTTTTTCCTTAATCTTTTACTTGTAATGTAAACTTACAATGTCCAAATTATTCAATTAAGAATTGTTTTCTCTATAAAGTTACCTTTTTTGTTGCTTGACTCTTCTGTATAAATTTCAATTTACTTTTTGGTTTTCTTGGAGTGTAAATTTATATATATATATATATATATATATATATATATATATATATATATATATATATATATATAAAATAAAAAAATGCAACGTATTTAAAAGAAAAAGTCTATCTCCTTTCCATTTTATAATTGTAAAGCAGAAACTATATATCTTTTGATTTGATTAAAACAGAATAAAACTAAAAAAGGTAGTTAAGTTGTGCTGGTAAATGCCGTTAACTGAATGATTAAAAAAATAATGTATAGGTAGATACTGTTAAAACTTTTATTGATTCCGATGACAGTTAAAGATTTCCGGATTTTTGTTACTAAGGATATCGATAACGTAATTTTTTTTTTTTGCCAATAATAATGTATCTACGAGAAACGGTTTTAGATACTTTTCTTTTCATGTTTGAGATATGTAGGAATATTGCTAGGAATATTGCATACAATTGCTATATACTCAATGCATAGTACTTTAATATCGCACTTTATTGTGAAAATAATTAATAAAACGAAAATGTTATTTTTTCTTGTATAAATACTGCATGTTTTTTATGTTTAACGAACTTAATCGAAATGGGATATTTTTCTGTGTAATTACCCTTATGGTGGCACATTATTATTTTTTAAAGTAGTAGAATCAAAATAAAAATTCAAAAAAATGATATGAATACTAAAAATATCCGCAGAATGGATTTTTTAAATAAATTTTTTGTAAATAATGTTTAGTTTAATAATGTTAACTTTCTATTTAATTATTATTCCAATTTAATTATATGAAGGATGTAGCTGGGATTTTTAATTACCTAGTTGGGCAAGTTTTCAAGACCATAAAATACAAGTTCATTTCTTGAAACCATTTCGGGACATTTGACTTAAACGATAAAATAAATTAACTCCAAGGCACAAAGGCCATGTTGTTCTCATTTCTTACGCAATTTCAATTACACGCATACATAAGCGAATAAGATTATTTGAAGGTCCTAATTTCAGCAAAAATTAATAAAGTGACACAGTTAAAAGGTGACATTGAAAAAAAAGTAATTTGAAAGAGAAATCCACGTAACAATTTTGTTTTATTTGGAAAATTAAATTATCAAGGAAATTTGAAATCATCCAGCAAATTTCCATTAAAATTTGTAATAAACTGAAATTCCTGAAAATCAACGGAAAGTATTTTCACTTTTGTACTTTTATAAAATATTTTATTGGCAATACGTTAAATTAATAAATAATTTACAAAATTGAGTTTATTTTATTATTTAACATTACGAGAAATTATATTTGAATCGGTTCCTTGGGGTATTCATCCCCTTTTCCTTCGAGGTTAATATCTTCCTTACGTGTACTATGCATGATTCTTTATCGCCTTACGAGATCATCGCCAACAAAATCAATTATTTTTATTTTTTGAAATATCGGATGCTATTTAGGCAAAGTATGAAATAATCGTCCTGATGAGGTTATTATGTAAATGATGTGCATGTTCCTGTGAATGATGGAAATCGGTGGCTGTTGACTTTCACCGGTGAATGTTGACAATCAAATTAGTCGCTTTGGTGAATGTCCGAAATATTTATTACATCCGATTTGGTATTAATTTATTCGTGGATATAATTACATTTATTCGATATTTTAATACTTACTGACGATAGATTAGAACAAACATCAGTGTTTGGAGTATCGGGCAAATATATACCGGGCAGTGGCACTTGACCTTAAGAAACATCAGTGTAGAATATACCGGGCAATGGCACTTAAATTAAAAAATAATAATAGAAACTCCGCCAGATAAGAGTAATTGAAGTAATTGCTTTATACAGCGCATGTGCAGAAAAAAAATTTAAAAAAAAAATTATCCAGGTGCATCTAAAAATGAATGAATATCCCAGGACACCATTTGAATCATACTATTTTGAGACAGTACCCCAAAATACAGTCAGTACCTCCTATTAAGTTTTTAAAATTTTTTAAATTTTCAATTAAAGACTTATCCAGTGTATTGCTCTCATGTTTACTCAAATTAAAAGTTTATATTTTGAGATGTAGATAAACAATAAACTGCATTGCGTTACTCACAAATTAATGTTTGTAATAATAATGAATATGAAACAATTTTGAAATATTTACTGTATATTAATTACGCTTAAATATATATTGCGAGGGAAAGTTTTTGAACTAATTCATGAATTATTTTTCTACTGTTGATAATGTATCGTAAAACGATATTTTTTCAGCATCATTCAATAAATATTTTTTTTATCAGAAATAGGCAAAAATATATATTGTTGAAATTTTCAAATCAGTTTATGTAAAAGTATAAATTTAATCCCAATGTTTAATAGTTTTTGTGAGAAAGTTACACAAATTTAGTCATTTTAATACTGTCAATATTGGCAGACAATCTTCCCAAATAAGAATTAAAAAACTGTGCTAAAATGAAATAATTGGTGTAAAATTCGTGTATAAAAAAAGAAAAAAAATTCCTGTGAGCTCTGCGTAGTCTCTGATTGTAGTTATTATAATGTCAATAATTTTTCGACTCATTCCTTTTAATAATACTACTAATAATAAAAATAATACAAAGCAGTTTAAAATTTTTAGAATTAAATGCTGTAGTACATCGTTTGTCAGCTATAATATTCAGACTTTGGCCATGTGATAGCTTTAATTTAATTATTATCCAACTTGTTTCCTTTAATAATGATGATAGTAATAATAGAAAAGGTTAGTTGGAGTTTTTTTTCCCTTCTTTTTTTGACGCATGGAGAGTTGCTAGCAAACAAAGAAAGTTAAGAAGTTTCAAAGTACAAGCATGAGGCGCAGCATTCATTGCATGAGTGATAGGACTGGAAGCAGTTAAAAACTATTCCTTTTTGAAGGTTAAATCAAACGTCACGAAATATCAAAATGATGATCATTTGTCAGCATATCGGCAAGATGTGACAAAATTTTAGATAACACATTATAACAATGTCTTGAAGACTTTGTTTTTACAATGTTGATTTCATTTTTATTCTGAGTGTAAGATTGGTTTTGAGAATATGAAAGCAGGATTAAGGATCGGGATGAGAAACATAAGTTTTATGGATTGAAACTTAAAAGGTTGAAGTTTTTTTTATTTACTGCCAATAGCAAGTTAGACTTTCACCTTCACTGGAAGGAGAGTATGCAGCGACCACTATATAAAGCCTGTTAGCCCTCTCTGGTTTTAGGGTGTACACCCCATTCTATGGTGGTTAAAGCAATCGACTACGAACCCAGAGGTCCATGGTCCGATCCCAACCAGTGCCAGCTAACATCTCTCCACATTGGTAACTATGGACAGGGGTGCACGTAACTATCACACTGCTCAGTAGATGGCAGCACTAGACTATTTCGTTTCGCTCCACGGTTAGCTTTCGTCTCGCTCCACGGTTAGCTTTCGTCTCGCTCCACGGATACGACAAACAAATAACGTCTGTTTTAGTTTTATGGATGCTTCATATTTAAAAAAGGAGAGAGACGATCTATCAATATCTAATTTTTTTCCCGTTCAATTTAATTTCTAATTCATTATCCTAGCTGTCATTTTCCTGGCTTATGTATTCTAGGGCATTGAAGTGTTATCAAATTTTTTTTTAAACTGCTAATACTGTGAGGAGAAAAAGCAAATATTAACCTAATACTAAGTTTTTGTATGATTGTAATATGGTTGGATGCAATCAAAGTTATTTATTTATTTAATGAATGATTATTATACACAATTTTATTCCGTACATATCAGCAACAAAATTTTTTTTGATTCTTTCTACAGTGGATAAAAAGAATTAATTAAAGCAATTTATGGTCCATCTAACATAAAGGCTTAAGTTGAATTACTTACTATTAACTTAAAATGACTGTTTTTTAAACTTCTAAGCTACTATGTCATTTTCCTGGCATTCAAGATTTGATGAATTTCTATTTTATTTTTTTTTCTCGAGTAAATGCCAATAAACTACACTGCTGTCTGTAACGTATAAATAAATGAAACTAAAGAAGTAAACAAAAAAAATTTAGATTATTTTGAAACTTTAAATTTGAAGAAATTGTTTGGTCCGAATTGTCATGTTTAAAAAGAATCAGCACCCATATATATACAGGGTGTCTCAGTTAAGCGTTTCTGAACTTCTAAGAGGGGTAGGGGGCATCCTGAAAACTCGAAATCATATAGCAATGTGGGGTCGGAAATGCTTTCCTGAAGCGGTGACGTACACAGAAGCACCATAAAGAAAAGAGACCGTAAGTGAAAAATCGTTTTAATAATAGATTGAAAGAAGCATAAGGCACATGGGTCAAACTAAGTGTTCGAAGTTTCTGCCACCGGCTACAATGCACACCTCACATATCCGGTGCATGGACATCCGAACATTCTGCAATACTCCAGGCATATCTCGAATTTCTCCGGCAGCTACTGCGATTCTTGCAACCAGCTCCTCAGCACTGTCAACAGGGGTGTCATAAACCAGTGTTTTCATATGACCCCAGAAATAAAAATCAGGACATGATAGGTCGGGTGACCGAGGAGGCCAACGCACTGGAAAGCTCGGAACTTTCGTACAACGCAATCTACCGCGCCTGGAAAGCATTTCCGACCCCGCATTGCTATATGATTTCGAGTCGTCAGGATGCACTTTACCCCTCTTAGGAGTTCTGAAACGTTTAACTGAGACACCCTGTATATATATATATATATATATATATATATATATATATATATATATATATATATATATATATATATATATATATATATATATATATATATATATATATATATATATATATATATATATACAGAGAGAGAGAGGGAAAACAAGGGAAAAATTACAGAGCAATGAAAGAAGGGGTAAAAAGCAAAAATAAAAATAACAGGAAACCGGAAAAAAAAGAAGGAAGTCCGAGAAAAATCCGAAAAAGAAGGACAAATAATCTTTTCATCAGCTCACACGATTATATCCACAAAATAGAGTGCTTTCTAATATGTAGTAGATAGGATTTGAGAATACGAAAACAGGATTGAGGATCGAGATTTGTGAAAAATATTAGTTTTATGGATAGAAATTTAAAAGGTTGAAGTTTTTTTTTTTTACTGCCAATAGCAAGTTAGACTTTCGCCTTCACTGGAAGGAGAGTGTGCAGCAGACAGAGTACGAAAACAGGATTAATTATTAGGATTTTTTGAGGATGCCTTATCTTCATAACTATAGTACCCGCAATCCCGTGGCCTGCACATTTTTTTAAAATAAAGGTATAATCATTCATTTTGGGGATGCTTTACATGATCATTCAACTTATAATCAATAATTTATCATCAAAAAAAAAATTTTTTTTTTCTTTACGTCTTATTTGTTAATATTATTATACAGTGTATCTTATTTGTTATAGACGTCTTCGTGCCGCCCAATTTTTTGCAATTTAATTATTTTATTCTTCTCATCAACTGAGTACAGTATTCGGCAACCGCGATTTATCTTAAAAGAGAATAAACCACGTAAATTTCCACGCTTTTTACTGGCACATTTTTCGCCTCTCTCATTGTAAATTTTTCTTAAACTTTCTTCAAGTTCTGTCACCTTAGTGGCAAGATGTGGATTATTTGTTACAAACTTTGCTTTCATTTTTTGGTAACATTTGCCTGTATCATTCACTGTCCAGAACACCATGATCACCCACTTTATTTTTCTTTAATTTTTCTTAACCCTTATATTTCGACTGCTTGTATCACCAATAAATTTCAAATTGTATCAAATTTACGATGGGTAAAGAATCTTTGAACACACACTTTGCGAGGTATGAGTTTTTATTATTTTTTTTAAAGGGGATTTTCTTTTTTTTTTGAAGATTTTAGATTGCCCTAATCCAGAAACTTGCTTAGCAGATAGACTTTGAAGTGCTTTATCTCATAGATGATAATTTTATGTTTTAATCTTAATTTCATTTCCCGAAGGAATGTTTTTTATTTAAGTTAAAGCTTTGAAGTAAACTTTTTATAATACACTTATTTAATTAATTAATTCTTTAAGGAATTTTTTCTATTTAAGTTTAAGCTTTGAAGCAAACTTTTTTATAATACACTTATTTAAAGCGTGCATGGAACAAGTATACAATTTTTACAGTATGTTTATCTATACCTAACACGATTTTTTAACCATTTTTTTTTCTACTTTCTTATAAAATAGTCTATAAAAAATATTCTATTTCATATATCAACAAATGAATGCACAAAATTGTTAAGAATCTTATTAGAAGCATTAAAAAAAATAAATTTTTTTTAAGTATGTAAAATAAAAAAAAAGCCTTAAAGATTTAAAAATTTTGAATTTCTTCAATAATTTTTAAAATTTAAAAAAGAATAAATTAAACAGTTTAATTATTTTTTGAAGATAAATTATTGATTATAAGTTAAATGAGCATGTAAAGCATCCACAAAATGAATGATTACACCTTTATTTAAAAAAATTTAAGGATTTGAGAATACGAAAACAGGATTGAGAATAGAGATTTTTGAAAAATATTAGTTTTATGGATAGAAATTTAAAAGGTTGAAGTTTTTTTATTTACTGCCAATAGCAAGTTAGACTTTCGCCTTCACTGGAAGGAGAGTACGCTGCGACCACTATATAAAGCCTGTTAGCTCTCTCTGGTTTGGGGTGTACACCCCATTCCATGGTGGTTAGAGCATCCGACTACGGACCCAGAGGTCCATGGTTCGATCCCAATCGGTGCCAGCTAACATCTCTCCTGTATTTCTCTACATTGGTGACTAAGGGCAGAGGAGCACGTAACTATCTCACTGCTTAGTAGATGGCAGCACTAGACTATTTCGTTTCGTTCCACGGTTAGCTTTGATAGGACAAACAAATCGCGTCTGGGTCACCATGTTGGAGGAGTGCTGAAGAGGTGTTGGTTGGCCACGGTTGGGATCGAATCAACTAACGTGGAGGAGTGCGGAAGACGCGATCTTTGGCGCTGACTGGGATTGAGCCAGGGACCTTCGGGTTTGTAGTAGTTGGATGCTCTAACCACCATCGAAAAGAAGTACACCCCGACCTCTGGTTCAATCCCTATCAGCGTCAACTTTCGCACTAATCCTCATAGTGCCCAGATGGGATTTGTCTGTCCTCGAGTAAACCATCGAGCGAATGAAGTAATGTAATGCTGCCATCTGTCGAGGAACGAAATATGTTCTTCTTTGTTCACGTGTGGTTGCCTAAAAAAATATTTTTACCGGAGAGAAAATAATTAACGACAACATTAATGACAAAAGATTTAAAACAATGAGGAATCATTTATTTATTTTATAGAGTTTCCAATTTACATTTCTGTGAGCATACATCGCAGATTTCTTAAATTTTTTTTTTAATTATACAATTTTAATGGAGAAATAAATATATTGAAAGGGATTTCATATATGACATTTAAGAGAAAAAAAAATAAAAACAATTCATTCAATTTATACAATGGTGCTTTCTTATCCGAATGTTTTTTTTCCAAACTGTTATTTTTAAGGAGATGGTCTCAAATAAATGTCAGTTGCTCTTAATAACACCATCGTAAGAGATCCACTCAAAAAAGAATTATTTTTCGATCGATTTATAATTTTCCCTTAGTCATTCTCAACTTTCTTTCTTATTTTAATTCTGGAAATAAATAATGTCCAAAAGGAACTGTGCTTACTTTATCATCTAAAACATAGCGTTTATGATCATAAGGTGATAAAGCTAATTTATTAATTGTTACTGATGTTAACTCATGTCTCTTGGATTGAATTGTATTCATTGTGGTATGAAGCTCTTGATTCTCAAAAAGGCATTTTTTATAGTCTTCGAACTCAATCTTTTTTTCAATTGTTGCTTTCTTAATACCTTTCAGTTTCTTGGTTACCTGTTCCTTGACTTTAAAAGCATACATTTTGGATCTTAATCCTATGAATTCAATCATGATCTCTCCTTTATTCTCATCTTTCATAACTCCCAAAACTTTTTTATTTTTTCGAGGAGTACCATAAATATTATCCTCAGGATAATCACTAGTATCGAAACTATCCAAATCTTCATTCATATCTGAATAGACATCTTCAGTAGTGATGTCATAAATGAAACTATCAGTATCAGTATAGAGTAATTTAATTTTCTCTTCATACTTCGTTTTCATTTTCGTATAATGAAACTTATACATAAGGATTTTTGAAATGTCCAGTACAGCCATTCCGATGCTGATAGGTTTATTGAATGTAATTTCAGTTCTTCCCATATGGATCGCTACTAGTTGTTCAGTAAGGATGGTCCTGTCACGAAAATTGCACCGAGAAATTAATTTCTCTGCCTTCTTTTCAGAACTGCAGAGCTTGACGTTTACGCGGTTACGGATATTTTCCATCGTTTTGCCGAAAACGGCATTGTTCATTAATTTGAAAAAGGATTTTTCAAATTCATTAGTGGCATCTTTTCGGAGGCTAGTGTTCAAATCAATATAACTTTTCAACCATGGGGACTGACTGAACTGAAGAACTCTATGAACCTTCCTTAATATTAATCCTTGTTGTAAGTAGAACTTTAAATTACGATAGTGAAGAACGTACTTTTCCTTATGGTAAAGAGTTGTGAGCAGTCTTTTATCCTTGCACCCAGGTGGAATCTTGGTTTCTGGTGCAAGAGGAAGATCAGAATGGTTGTCGTGAAGATTTTTGGGGTAATCTAAGTCCACCTCAAAGATGAAACCAAGTGGACCATCGTCAGAAATGGATAACACATCCGTTGGTGGTTCTACCCATTTAAAATCTTGAAGGGGTAATGGCTGAGACATGGCCCAACCGTATAAGTTGTTTGCATCTAAGTACAATAAATAATTAGAGGACTTCGATGAATCATAGGCTTCCATATACTTATTGTTCGCAGATCCATAGCGGTGAGAACATTGCGAAATGCCACCACGAATACCACTTTCTATGAAAAGAATCATATCATAGTCAGTGAGAAGCTCTATGGAAATATTAGTTTTCTTAAGCATTGCATCCCATGATAATCCTGGTGCCGTGAAGTACCAGGCCGGATCCAAATTATAATGTCTCATGCATACATCTCTAAAATTTTCAAACACATCAGCCAGGAGCAAAACATCCGTTTTTACATAGAGGTCTGAGTATTCACCAAGTGAAGACATCTTAAAAATTTGCCAAACTTCTTCTGCATGTTTATAATCTTCATTAGAAATTGAGCAGTCATTTAATTTGGAATAGAAAGCCCTCTGTGGTGGTAATGTTGTTTCTTCAAATTTACTTTCATGATCAATGTAATCGTATGGATATACTCCTTTACGGAGTACTAGAGGTACTTCTGATGATGAGAAAAACTTATTCATGTTGAGGAATTGATCAGGAGTAAGATTTCTTGCGAGCTGATCCAAACTGCTCGCCATGAAACGGTAAGAGTCTATAAAACGAAGGAAAATTTTTCCTGAAACATACTCTGAAAAAGAAATATATTTCTCAGTATTTTCCGGAATAACATTGATATTTTCTTCATTTTTTCCTAGTTCTTTAATAAAAAGATGACTGTCATAGCCGGATAAATTGTGAAAAATGACGGGGATGAAATTTGGCACTTTAGTTTGCATATTGCAGTTGTTGCAACTTGCCCCGCGAAATTCCTGTGTTACATGGCAGTGATCTTTGACCTACAACAGAAAAAAAACTTTATTTAATGCATGTTAAAAAGTTATGTGATTTTTGTTCTTATTGGTTGAAAATTATGTTACTGATAATGATGTGATATTGATATATTGTCCCGAAATCAAGAGGCCATTACGACAACAGATGCCAGACTTCCGCGTGATGGCGGTCATTATAGTTACAAAGATTAAGCATACGATGAGGCACGTGATGAAATTTTCGTTACATAACGACACCAAATATCAGACTTGTGTGATGGCGGTTATTATAGTGACAAAGATATAGCATACGATAAGGCAATCGATGTTGTCCGGATATTACGAGGCTATCGCGACGCGATTTGGCGGTTACTATAGTTACAAAGATAAGGTAGTCTCAAAAATCAGATACTAATTTTTTCGTATTCTCAGACCCTTTTGGAAATGATGACAAATTTTATGAGAACATTTTGAAAATTTAACTACTGAAATGTTGTTATCTTGTCTTTATACAAGTATAATTTTTTCACTAATTTCTTAACCCTACAATATAATTTTATACTCTGAATAAGAGTAGGTACTAATTATGTGAAAAATTTCTACAAAAACGATATACATTCGCGTAATATTTATAAACTTCAATAGTTAAAAATAATTGATATAATGGCAAAGAAAACGCTGACTTCGTTCTATGCTTCTGTAAGGATAAAATGGAAAGAAAGCATAAATAATACCACATAAACCAACATACTATAGTGTCGGTTCTATAATGAAGAACCTTCATCAGTTTTTAATGAAATAGAATAAAAAGAAATGATAATTATAGAAATCGAACTGAAATATTTAATTATTATTATTTTGTTTGAAGTTGTTGTTATTATTATTGATTATTTTAATTTTATTTGAATTATTATTATTGAAGCATGTTGGTCTTTGTGGTATTATATATGCTTTTCTACGTTTTTTAGTTTTTATTTAATTAGTGTGATGATTAAAATGTATATTAGAACATATACACAAATTTATACTATATTACACTATTAAAAAATTATACCGTTTAACCCTTATGAGAGCATAATAATGCACTGTAAATCGTTTCAGAATTCTAGGAATGGGATTCACATGAAGGTAAAATATTAATTTTTAAAAAATTTTAAAATAATTAATATAGTTACATACCTTGTAATTTTCCACAGAAAATTCACTATCACACACATAACAATTAGTTGCTGACTCATACTGCTGGGTTTGTTTTTCAGTTAATGATTTCATTGGCAGCGGATTATTATATTTTTCATGGATGATAAGTGCTTCCTCCCTCATTTTCTCCATAAATATTTTCGCTGCATCTTTTCCACGATAAACATAAGGTGGTTTACTAAGTCCAGCAATGCCACAAACATAATAACAAAAACTGATGGGTTCATGTTTTTGATATTTTTCTGTAAACGACGCACCTGAAGACGGCCCACAAGAGTCTATGGGTTTCAGTAAGCTCTCAAAATCCGCATATATTACAAAGGGAACAGGCTGAGTATGCTTTACGTTTTTAAACCTGAGCCATTTATCAGTCGGCATTTTCACGCGTACAGTTTCGTGCTGATTGCAGCTTATTTTATGGCGTGTAAGTATCGCATCTGATGTAAAAAACTGCAAACACCTTCGGCAAATAAACTTTCTTCCGTGATGTTGAGAATACTGAGGAGACAACAGCCGTGAGAGGTTTTTTATCCAGGAGAAATGAGAGTCAGTTTCAGTTTTCAAAAATAAAAGATCAACATGCTGAGTTTTTTCTTCTTCTGTGATAATTAAAGGAAACACTGAATTTTTTTCTGTCAGTCCATACACATTAATTGAGATTTCGTTCAACTTTTCGAACTTTTTCACGTCTTGAAGTTTAACGGGGAAGGGAATGTTCGAAAAATTCAATGTGTTTGCAAACGATTTGTAGTTAGACATTCTACACGGATTTGTTTGCTTGGGATGAAGTGCGGAAAGAATTGCCCACTTGAAGCATTCATTATCATTGTTTTTAACATTAACAACTGCCAGTCTCTTAGAAATAACAGGTGGAAGCGGAATGAATCCTGAAGCCCGTAAAGGATCATATTTATTGATGCGGATTTCAAATGCGATGATTTCATCCAATGACCAGCCCGAATCCTTCTTTTCAAAGTCTTCTGCTTCAGTCAACAGTTTGCTCATAATACTTGAATAAAACTCTTCTAAATCAGTTGATAGTAAAATTGGAGTGTTTTTAGTTTTAAAATTCTTATCCTCGCGCACTATTTTATCATTTGTAACTTTCTTGTAAAGACCCGTTAATCTACAATTCACTTTCAAATCTTGGATTTGCCGCTCCTTTGTCACCTCATCGTTAAATTTTTGTTGATTGGATAAAAGAAATTCTTTCATATCCAAAAAGTTATTTTCGTTCGTTAAGTAGAGTGTTTTCACTCTGCCGTTTAAAGCGGATTTAACTTTTGCATGGAAGTGGGTAGATGTCGTTTTCTCAGTTGAAACAATTGCTTTCCCAGCAGATGTGCAAGGCGAATCAGAAGCAGTACTTGTCGATGGTCCACTCGACAGCTCTGAAGAGTCTTGATTGGCTCCATTCTTCTTATGTTTTTTAGGCGATGATGAAATACTTGAAGTTGATTTCCGCTTATGAGTTTCATTGTCGTGTTTTGTGCGTATATGGCGTGACAAGTTAGATTTTGAAGAAAAGGAAGAGCAGCAGTGTTTGCAAGTAAAATTTTTTTCATCCATAACGAATGATTTCAACTTAAATCAGTTACACCAAATGTCAATCAATTAAATGAAAAACTTTAACTACCATAACTGACAAAACTTAACGAGAAAATTCAACAAAAATTATAACAAAGAAGACCAAACGATCGATAAAAATTTTCCTTTAGAGAGAGAGAGAGAGAGAGAGAGAGAGAACTTCCTACTATCCTGCTATCAAATGTAATTCTCTGACAAAATGAATCTACTTTAATATCGCTTACGAATACCCAGAATGCATTGCGCGTGGTTATGCAATGCTCATTCTTATTAGTTGAAAATGATGTCACTGATAACAACACGACATGCAAATATTTCCCGGATATCACGGAGCCAGATGCCAGATGGCGTGATGCCGGTCGTTATAGTTACAAAGATAAGGCATTCGATAAAGCACATAATTTCATTACCCCTATATCACGACATCAGATACCAGGTTTGCATGATTGCGGTTACTATAGTTACAAGGCTATGGTAATCGATAAGGCGCTCCATGTTTCCTTATCTACTACAATCCTGTTTTCGTATTCTCAAAACCTATCTACTACCACTACTATAATTAAACTATTAAATTTTTTTTTAAATTTTAAAAATTATTGAAGAAATTCAAAATTTTTAAATTCTTAAGGCTTTTTTATTTTAACATACTTTAATAAAATTTTTTCTTAGTGCTTCCAATAAGAATCTTAACAAGTTGGTGCATTCATTTGTTGATATAGGAAATAGAATATTTTTTTTATAGACTATTTTGTAGGAAAGTAGAAAAAAAAGGTTAAAAAATCCTGTTACGTATATGTAAACATGCTGTAAAAATTGTAATACCTCATAAAATGCTTATTCCATGCACACTTTAAATAAGTGTATTATAAAAAAGTTTGCTTCAAGGCTTAAACTTAAATAGAAAAAATTCCTTGGGGAATTAATTAATTAAATGAGTGTATTATAAAAAGTTTACTTCAAAGCTTTAACTTAAATAGAAAACATTCCTTCGGGATTTAATTAAGAATAAAACATAAAATCATTATCTATGAGACAAAGCACTTTAAAGTCTATCTGCTGAGCAAGTTTCTGTATTAGGGAAATCTAAAATCTTTTTTTTTAAAAAAAAAGAAAATAAAAACTCATACCTCATAAAGTGTTTGTTCAAAGATTCTTTACCCATCGTAAATTTGATACAATTTGAAATTTATTGGTGATACAAACAGTCGAAAAATAAGGGTTAAGGAAAATAAAGTGGGTGTTAATAAATAATTAAATTGCAATAATATAATTAACATTAATAACAATAAAATAATTAAATTGCAAAAAATTGGATGGCACGAAGACGTCTATTAACATACAAGATACACTGTATAATAAATAATATTAACAAATAGGACGCAAAAAAAAAAATTATTTTTCTTGATGATAAATTATTGATTATAAGTTGAATGAGCGTGGAAAGCATCCCCAAAATAAATTATTATACCTTTATTTAAAAAAAATGTGCAGGCCACGGGATTGCGGGTACTATAGTTACGAAAATAAGACATCCTCAAGAAATCCTAATAATTAATCCTGTTTTCGTATTCTGTCTGCTGTACACTCCTTCCAGTGAAGGCGAAAGTCTAACTTGCTATTGGCAGTAAAAAAAAAAAAAAAACTTCAACCTTTTAAATTTCTATCCATAAAACTAATATTTTTCAAAAATCTCGATCCTCAATCCTGTTTTCGTATTCTCAAATCCTATCTACTACTATTCAAGGTAAATAGAAAAGATTAGCCTCACCTAGACGACAGCACCTTAAAAATAATTCAGATAGTTTTTCGTTTTCTTTTGCGTTTAGAAGCGAAAGGGTGAAAATGAAACTGAATTTTACTTTTGAGGTGCTGCCATCTAGACTTACTTTTCCTACTTACTTTTAAAGAAAACCATGGATGACAGCACTTTAAAAATAATTCAGATAGTTTTTCGTTTTCTTTTGACGATTAGAAGCGAAAAGGTGTAAATAAAACTGAATTTTACTTTTGAGGTGCTGCTATCTAGACTTACTTTTGAAGAAAAAGCATGAATGACAGCACCTTAAAAATAATTCAGATAGTTTATCGTTTTTTTTTTTTTTTTTTGTCGTTTAGAAGCGAAAAGGTGAAAATGAAACTGAATTTTATTTTTGAGGTTCTGTCATCTTGACTTACTTTTAAAGAAAAGCATAGTTTCTGACTGTGAAATGATTACTAATTTAATAATATAATTAAAAGTTTTAAAAATATAATTAATGAGTTATGCATTTTAATAAATAAAAATATAATTAATATTTAAAAATAAAGTTTATAGCTCTATACATTTTAATTTTATTCAAGTTTTCTGTATTTTCAATTTTGATGCCCAGATAGATGTAGTTAAGTTTAATTTTTACCTTTTGATTAACTGCAATACTTTTATAGTTAAAAATATTTATGTTTTTGAGAAAACAATTTTAAAAAGTTTTCTCTACCATTAAAACTAAATCATAAATATAACCCACCATGTCAAAAATTATGAATAGGCTTTGAATTTAATGTTTTTATTTTTACGCTCCATTTTTGCCGTTTTCTGTCATGATTTTATTGGTTTTGAAAATTAATGTTTTTTCTTAAAATATCAACAAAAAAAAATGTATGAGTTAATTTTAATTGCAATGATATGATTTTTTTTTAAATACAATGAACTAAAGTTTTTAATGTGCTTGCAATTTAGTTATTATGAGATAGGATTTGAGAATACGAAAACAGGATTGAGATTCTTGAAAGATATTAGTTTTATGGATAGAAATTTAAAAGCTTGAAGTCTTTTTTATTTACTGCCAATAGCAAGTTAAACTTTCGCCTTCACTGAAAGGAGAGTGCGCAGCAGACAGAGTACGAAAACAGGATTAATTATTAGGATTTCTTGAGGATGTCTTATCTTCGTAATTATAGTACCCGCAATCCCGTGGCCTGCGCATTTTTTTAAATAAAGGTATAATCATTCATTTTGGGGATGCTTTACATGCTCTTTTACACCCTTGTGCAAATTAATTGAAACAAACTTTTTTTTTCGTGTTTTTTAAAGAAGATGTTTTGGGGTTGTTTCGGTTACAATGGGGTTGGACCTTTGCAGCCTATTGACAGTATGATGCGTTCTGAGCAGTACATTACTATTCTGGGAAAAAAAGTTGTTCCAGAGTTGAAGAAACGATACCCTGATGGAACAGGGATTTTTCAACAGGATTTAGCTCCTTGCCATACGTCCAAAATTGTCAAGAAATTCATGTCTAAGAATCAAATTGAGACATTGGAATGGCCAGGGAACTCTCCGGATATCAACCCAATTGAGAATCTCTGGGCCATATGCAAGAATCGCCTATTAAATATGGACTGTACAACTATGGAGAAGCTAATCACGGCGTTAATTCATGTGTGGTACAAGGACACAAATATTATAAATGACTGTAAAAAATTAGTGGAATCCATGCCGAATCGTGTCCAAATGTTAATAAAGCGTCGTGGAGATCATATTATGTACTATAAATTTTTGAGTTTGTATAAATTTAAATAAAATAGCATTTTCTCTTAGTTTTCTGAATTTATTGAGTTTGTTTCAATTAATTTGCACAAGGGTGTAACTTATAATCAATAATTTATCATCAAACAAAAATATATATATATATTTTTTTGCGCCTTATTTGTTAATATAATATTATTATACAGTTATTAATATTTTAATTAATAGTTAATTATTTTATTCTTCTCATCAACTGAGTACAGTATTAGCAGATGGCAGCACTAGAGTATTTCGTTTCGTTCCATGGTTAACTTTGACACGACAAACAAATCGCGTCTGTGTCACCCTGTTGGAGGAGTGCGGATGAGGTGTTGGTTGGCGCTGACTGGGATTGAACCAGGGACCTTCGGATTTGTAGTAGTTGGATGTTCTACCATCGAAAAGAAGTATACCCCGACCACTGGTTCAACCCCTATCAACGTCAACTTTCGCACTAATCCTCATAGTGCCCAGATGGGATTTGTTTGTCCTGGAGTGAACCATCGAGCGAATGAAGTAATGTAATGCTGCCATCTGTCGAGGAACTAAATAATTGTATGTTCTTCTTTATGCATGTGTGGTTGCTTAAAAAAAATTATTTTTACCAGAGAGAAAATAATTATAACTTTAACGACAACATTAATGTCAAAAGATTTAAAACAATGAAGAATCATTTATTTATTTTTTAGGTTTCCAATTTGCATTTCTGTGAGCATACTTAGCAGATTTCTTAAAGTTTTGTTTTAATTATACAATTTTAATGGAGAAATAAATACAGGTTGTCTCAGTTAAACGTTTCAGAACTCCTAAGAGGGGTAGGGTGGTAATGTATTATTAAAACGATTTTTCACTTACGGTCTTTTCTTTAAGGTGCTTCAGTGTACATCCCCGCTTCAGGAAGGCATTTCTGACCCCGCATTGCTATATGATTCCGAGTCGTCAGGATGCACCCTACCCCTCTTAGGAGTTCTGAAACGTTTAACTGAGACACCCTGTATATTGAAAGGGATTTCATATATGACATTTAAGAGGAAAAAAAATAAAATTAATTCATTCAATTTATGCAATGGTGCTTTCTTATCCGAATGTTTTTTTTCCAAACTGTTATGTTTAAGGAGATGGTCTCAAATAAATGTCAGTTGCTCTTAATAACACCATCGTAAGAGATCCACTCAAAAAAGAATTATTTTTCGATCGATTTATAATTTTCCCTTAGTCATTCTCAACTTTCTGGAAATAAATAATGTCCAAAAGGAACTGTGCTTACTTTATCATCTAAAACATAGCGTTTATGATCATAAGGTGATAAAGCTAATTTATTAATTGTTACTGACGTTAACTCATGTCTCTTGGATTGAATTGTATTCATTGTGGTATGAAGTTCTTGATTCTCAAAAAGGCATTTTTTATAATCTTCGAACTCAATCCTTTTTTCAATTGTTGCTTTCTTAATACCTTTCAGTTTCTTGGTTACCTGTTCCTTGACTTTAAAAGCATACATTTTGGATCTTAAACCTATGAATTCAATCATGATCTCTCCATTATTCTCATCTTTCATAACTCCCAAAACTTTTTTATTTTTTCGAGGAGTACCATAAATATTATCCTCAGGATAATCACTAGTATCGAAACTATCCAAATCTTCATTCATATCTGAATAGACATCTTCAGTAGTGATGTCATAAATGAAACTATCAGTATCAGTATAGAGTAATTTAATTTTCTCTTCATACTTCGTTTTCATTTTCGTATAATGAAACTTATACATAAGGATTTTTGAAATGTCCAGTACAGCCATTCCGATGCTGATAGGTTTATTAAATGTAATTTCAGTTTTTCTCATGTGGATCGCTATTAGTTGTTCAGTAAGGATGGTCCTGTCACGAAAATTGTACCGAGAAATTAATTTCTCTGCCTTCTTTTCAGAACTGCATAGCTTGATGTTTACATGTTTACGGATGTTTTCCAATGTTTTGCCGAAAACGGCATTGTTCATTAGTTTAAAAAAAGATTTTTCAAATTCATTAGCGGCATCTGTCCGGAGGTCAGTGTTCAAATCAATGTAATTCTTCAACCATGGGGACTGATTGAACTGGAGAACTCTATGAACCTTTTTTAATATTAATCCTTGTTCTAAGTAGAACTTTAAATTACGATAGTGAAGAACGTACTTTTCCTTATGGTAAAGAGTTGTGAGCAGTCTTTTATCTTTGCACCCAGGTGGAATCCTGGTTTCTGGTGCAAGAGGAAGATCAGAATGTTGGTCATGAAGATCTTTGGGGTAATCTAAGTCCACCTCAAAGATGAAACCAAGTGGACCATCATCCGAAATGGATAACACATCCGTTGGTGGTTCTACCCATTTAAAATCTTGAAGGGGTAATGGCTGAGACATGGCCCAACCGTATAAGTTGTTTGCATCTAAGTACAATAAATAATTAGATGGCTTCGATGAATCATAGGCTTCCATATACTTATTGTTCGCAGATCCATAGCGGTGAGAGCATTGTGAAATACCACCACGAATACCATTTTCTATGAAAAGAATCATATCATAGTCAGTGAGAAGCTCTATGGAAATCTTAGTTTTCTTAAGCATTGCATCCCATGATAATCCTGGTGCCGTGAAGTACCAGGCTGGATCCAAATTATAATGTCTCATGCATACATCTCTAAAATTTTCAAACACATCAGCCAGGAGCAAAGCATCCGTTTTTACATAAAGATCTGAGTATTCTCCAAGTGAAGACATCTTAAAAGTTTGCCAAACTTTTTTTGCATTTTCGTAATCTTCATTAGAAATTGGGCAGTCATTTAATTTGGAATGGAAAGCACTTGGTGGAGGTAATGTCGTTTCTTTAAATTTATTTTCATGATCAATGTAATCGTATGGATATACTCCTTTACGGAGTACTAGAGGCACTTGTGGTCGTGAGAAAAACTTCTTCATGTTGACAAATTGATTACGAGTTAGATTTCTTGCGAGCTGATCCAAACTGCTGGCCATGAAACGGGAAGAGTCGATAAAACGAAGGTAAATTTTTCCTGAAACATACTCAGAAAAGGAAATATATTTTTCGGTGTTTTCAGCAATAGCATTGATATTGTCTCCGTTTTTTCCTAGTTCCCTAATAAAAAGATGACTGTCATAGCCGGAAAAATTGTGAAAAATGACGGGGATGAAATTTGGCACTGTAATTTGCATATTGCACTTGTTGCAGCTTGCCCCACGAAATATCCGTGTTACATGGCAGTGATCTGTGACCTACAACAGAAAAAGAACTTTATTGAACGCATGTTAAAAAAAAGTTATGCAATGCTTGTTCTCATTGGTTGAGAATGATGTTACTGATAATGATGTAATAAACTTCAATACTTAAAAAAAATTTATATAATGCACAGGCGAAGAAAATGCTAACTTTGTTCTATGCTTCTGCTTGGATAAAGCTAAGGAATGGGAAGAAAGCAGAAATAATACCTAATACCACATAAACCAACATACTATAGTTGAATTCCATACCAACTGAAACTAGTAGTGAATTTTTAAAGTTTAAGCAATATCCTTGTATTTGGTACCTTTTTAAAGGAAATTTGTTGTAATTTATGAATTCAAGAGTTATTTTTTTGGAGTTATGCATGATTATAGCAGTGTTTTCCCTACAGCTGGAGAATCTCTCAATTTTTTTTTCTTTTCTCGCATTAAAAAATTAATACTGCGCAAAATTAGCTCTCTCTATTAATCGATTTCAAAATGTGCGAATCTCACGCATTTTGGACAAAGTTTCGTCTTGCGCCATTTTGAAATAAAATCAGTTTCACTTCTCTACCTTGATCTTTCATTATTTTCAACATTGGTCCCTGTTATCTAGCTTCTCCCGTATTTGTAGTTATAGAAATATACTAAATTTTAATCGATTTCTCAATTAATTTTGAAACACCCTCACCTTTTCTTCCGTTTTTATACTTCAGCGATTTTGTTTTAATTTGTGTCCAATTTGAATTAATAGATTATAACCATTTTTTTCTCTTTGTATTTCAGCGATTTGCGTTTAATTGAATTATTAGATAAGAATACTTTCCCCCCCATTCTTCTGCGATTCGGATGCATTTAGCATTTTAACCGAGTAATTTAGAACAGTTTTTATTTCCATACTACTCTGAATTAGATTTATTTTGCACTTTAACAGAATTATTAGATTAGAATTAGTTTCTTCATTTTCGTACTTCAGCAATTTGGATTTATTTTCCATTTTGACTGAATTGTTTAAAATTACGTTCCCCCCCCCCCCCTGGCTAATACCTTCTTGAAAGTAAACCTCCCACAATTCACAGTTAAGTCACGAGGACCTATGGAGTTGATTATTCACAATTGATCAGCTGTAAAGTGTCTGAATAAGTGTTTCATTTATATGAACACATATTACTGCTCTCTTTTTTAACACAGTCTTCAAATCAATAAGAAATTTTCAATGGGGAAGAAGCATTGAGAGCATTTAAGATGTCATTTTAACTTGAGGGGTCTCATAACCAGCATGGTCCAGATGAAAAGATGTTGCTGTCCGAATTATTTCAGGAGAGCAGTATCTCCTTTCTTTACAAAGATAAGGCTACGTGAAAGGAGAAAGATTGATTCTTCAGTAGTGAAATAGCTTAACAATATTTTTAGTCATGGATAAGAGGATAAGACAAAAAAATTGCTTGTTTTAAAAATGGTGAAAAGTTGCATTTTTTCCCCATGCAATTTAAAGCAGAAATAGTTTTTTTCCCCTAAAATTTAGAAAAAGTAGTTTCCAGTTTGAAGAGATAGAAAATAACACTTCAGGGCCAAAATGACTGTCTGCGTACGGTTTCGGGAGTGTCCGCTTTGCAGAGAATATAAATAATGGTTCATTCATCGAAGATTCCTGGGGAATTAAAAACATGCCCGTATTGAGAGGCGTCCGTTTTGCAGGAATGTCCACAACAGGAGGTTTGGTTTCACTGTAGTTTAATTTATATTGTAAAATAAATTGTTCCCGAGTGCAATTATGCAGTGCTTACCGTCAAAAAAACTTTTTTTTCATGCTGTCCCTTCTGTTACAATTATTCTATTATATGCTGCCCCCTCTGTTACAATTATTCTATTAAGTTTATTTTATTCATTACACAAAAAAACTTTTTAACTTAATATTTGGTTTTTACAATAAAATCTATTAGTACAATTATGTTATGTTATATTTTTGAGAAAACATTTTTTTTTTAATTTTTAAGTTTCTCATATAACAGAGGGGATGTAACAGAGAGGACAAAACTTATGTCCGCTCAGTTGCATTAAATTGATAGGTTGACCATTAGAACGAAACTCTAGGAATGAAAACAAGTGCTAATGCATCTTGATTCAACTAGTTTAAACCAGTTCCTCCAGTATTAGAGCACACCTTTTATACAAAGCTCTGTCATTTTTATTTAATAGTGTGTTTAGTGAGAATAGCAGCAGCAGAAAGAATGAGGAATATAGAACTAGAATGTTAAAAAAAAAAGAAGAAGATATTTGTAAGAAGAAAGATAAGGAATATAAAACGAAAATTTATGATAACAGAAGTATTTTGAGGGGAAAAAAAAAAGAAAGACAAATCAAAAAGAAAAAGGTACTGATATAAGCAGTAGAAATACAGGAACGATATATTCCTCTTTATAATATTCTTTAGGCATTGGGGAAAGCTATTAAGAAAGCAAACCGTGCATTCTCAATTAAAATGTTGTACTGTTCTATGCATACTCTGTAACCTTACTACCAAAACAAAAGAAATAGCCCAGTAACAAAGTTTCTGATGAAACAACAAAAAAACTTGTAATAAATTTCAACTCATCTGATAAACTTAGTTACCAGACTTCTGGTAGAGCTGAGTGCATGATTTTCAAAGAAAATGGACAGAAAGTCCACAAAGTTAAATGTGCACCTTGATGGAAGCATATCAAGTATCAAGGCAGATGCATCCAAACATAAAAATTGGTAATTCTAAGTTTTCCTGTACTACGACCTATCCATATTTTATGCGTAGGTAAAACACCATTGTGTATGTGCTATTGACGAAAATGTGAATTCTCTATTAAAATCACAGTTGCTTGCCTAATAATTACATAGAATTACTAAATATAGCGACTTGCAACAATCGCTCAATTGACTTCTCATTTTATAACTGTCATTAAACAGTCGACCCAAATTTGAGTTTACAGCTACCAATGTTCAACTCCGTAGCCTTGTAATTTTGAACCCAATCCAAAAGACAAGGGATCTCCTCGATCAGTACCCTCAGAGGTATTGAATTATTTAGGGAACTTGGTGGACTTTGGAACCTGGCATATTTAATGTACACAAACCACCATTTAAAACACTGAGATGCTTTTGATGTTGCGCTATAAAATTTTGCAAGTGTAAAAAATTCTAGGGAAAAATTGGGTAGTTAGTTTTGTTGCCCAAATAACTGAAATTGAGAAAGAAACAAACAATGCTCTTGTTTTAAACAGGGTCTGGTAAAATAAAAACTTTCAAATATAACTACTAAGATGTATCACGGATTTCAAGTATAGCAGTGCTGCCAACTCCAACTTTAAACAACCGAAGAGTCACTTTTAGCAGTGATATTTCCCTTTTTTTCAAAGACCTCCCCTCTGATTCATAAGATGTCCTCTCCGTTACGATACATTATTTGGACTTAAAAAAAGGGGGCTTGGAGTTTTAAAAGTCTTATGACAATTTTAAAAAAAATTACAGATAATGTTTAGGATGGTCCAAATCACAGATTTGGACTTAAAAAAAGGGGGGTAGGAGTTTTAAAAGTCGTATGACAATTTTAAAAAAAAATTACAGATAATGTTTAGGATGGTTCAAATCACAGAATTTAACATAAATAACAGTGCACGTGCATGTCAAAAATGTCCCCTCTGTTACAAGTACCTTTAATTAAATTTCAACAATTTCAACTTATGCTAATTAATTAAACATTGCACCTTAAAGTAGCATATTTTAGTAAAATTTTTGTTTTCAGAAATATTTAATATATTTTTTAGAATAAAATACTTTTGTGGTTTCCCCTCTGTTACACTTGGAATTCAACTATAGTTCTGGTTCTATAATGAAGAAGCTTTATCAGTTTTTAATAAAATAGAATAAAAAGAAATTATAGGTAACTATAGAAATTGAACTGAAATTATAGCATGTTGGTCTTTGAACTATTATATATGCTTTTCCACGTTCTTTAGTATTTATTTAATTAGTGCGATGATTAAAATTTATACTATAATATACAGTGGCATGCCAGCCGAGGGGGGGGGGGGTAGAGGGGGACGTCACCCCCTCTGAAATTTTAGTTAGGGGGCAAACAATATGTTTCGCCCCTCCTGAAATTTAAACAGTCGAGAAAATAAAATCAAGAAAAATTACGATTAAAAATAGTAAAAAAGTAAAGTTTGATGGGAAAAAAAAACTTTTTCATTGAACTTCGAAGTTATTTTCCTCTGAAATTAAAGTAAGAGGTTATAATAAATATAAAGGTAAGGCTCTTTTTTTTCAACTTTGAAGCTATTTTTCAAAAAGAGAACTTTATTTTCCTGTGATATTTAATAAAAAGGCGAATAATGCTTTTCGTCCCTTCCGAAATTCAGGCATTCACAAAAATGAAGTCAATTTAAATTAGTAAACCTAGAGAAAGAACTCCCTTTTTCTCAACTTTTAAGCGATTTTCTAAGTAAAAAACTTTTTTTCTGAAATTTAATTGAAGGGTGAACAATGTGCTTCGTCCCTTCTGAAATTTAGCCATTCGTGAAAATAATGCCTAGTTAAATTGATAACTTTAGAAAAAAAAAGAACTTTTTTTTTTCTACTTTAAAGCTATTTTTGAAATTAAAACCTTTATTTTACTGTGAATTTAAATTGAGGGGGCGAATAATGTACTTCGCCCCTTCATTAATTAGCCATTCTTGAAAATAAAGTTAAGTTGGTAATTTTTTTAAAAAAAGGAACTCTTTTTCAAATTTAAATTATTTTTTTTAAAAATAACATTATTTTCTTCTGAAATTTAATTGAGGGAGCGAATAGTTTGATTAGTCCCTTTCGAAATTTAGACATTCGTGAGAATGAAGTCAAATTAAATTGGTAAATTTTTTAAAAGGTCTATTTTTTTCTACTTTAAAGCTATTTTCATAACCAAATATTTTATTTTCTTCTGATATTTAATTGAATTGCGGCGAATAATATGCTTCGCCCCTTCTGAAATTTAGCAATTCGTGAAAATAATGTCAAGTTAAATTGATAACTTTAGAAAAAAGAGTCGTTTTTTTCTACTTTAAAGTTGTTTTCGAAATCAAAAACTTAATTTTACTGCGAATTTAAAATGAGGGGGCGAATAATGTGCGTCGCCCCTTCTGAAATTTAGCCATTCTTGGAAATGAAGTTAAATTAAATTGGTAATTTCAGAAAGAAAAAAAGAATTTTTTTCAACTTTAAAGTTTTTTTTCCTTAAAAAAAAAAATTATTATTATTTTCTTTTGAAATTCAGTTGAGAGGGCGAATAGTGTGCTTAGTCCCTTCTGAAATTTAAACATTCATGAGAATGAAGCCACGTTAAATTGGTAACTTTAGAAAAAAAAAACACTATTTTTTTCTACTTTAAAACTATTTTCAAAATTAAAAACTTTATTTTACTGTGAATTTAAACTGAAGGAGCGAAAAATGTGCTTCGCCCATTCTGAAATTTAGCCATTCGTGAATATAAAGTTAAGTTAAATTGGTAATTTTAGAAAAAATGTAGAGAACTTTTTTTCAACTTTAAAGTTTTTTAAATTTATTTTCTTCTGAAATATAATTGAGGGGGTGAATAGTATGCTTAGCCCCTTCTGAAATTTAGACATTCGCAAGAATGAAGCCAAGTTAAATTGGCAACTTTTGAAAAAATGTGCTATTTTTTTCTACTTTAAAGCAATTTTCGAAATCAAAAATCTTATTTTCCTCGGAAATTTTATTGAAGGGTGAATAATGTCCTTTGCCGTTTCTGAAATTTAGACATTCGTGAAAATAAAATTAAGTTAAATTGGTAATTTTAGAAAAAAAAAAAACTGTTTTTTTTTTTTTTTTCAAATAGAAAATTTCGTTTTCGTAAGACAAAGACATTTTTTTTCACACATGATAAACTTTCTATATACGTAATTAAACGAAATAAAAAAAATACAATTTTAAAAACAAATTCATCTCAAAAAACGCATTGCGAAAAAAATATATCAAACGTTTAGAGAACTAAAATAATTTCATTTCTTTTACCCTTCCCTGGAAAGAGTAATAAAAGGTATCCTTCACTGATAAAAATTGGTTTCAAAGAATCCCTCGATACTCAACAATTTCCTTTCCACCCACCTCCGCACATAATTCTGGTGGCCCACAAAGACAGTTATTTGACTCCTCGAAAACAGCTACCACTATGGGAAAAAATAATTTTGCTTCTTTTTCATTTTTATGACCCTTTGTACTCTTTTTAAAATGTCAGATATCCCCAGAACCTTATCTTATTTGGATATCTCATCATAAATTGTCTCAAACCTTCAATTATAGATTTTGTGAGAAAACTGATGTTTTTAAGGGATATAAACTGGGAAAGACTCTTGCTGATATTTTCTGTGGTCATTTTCTGATGAGACTTTTCTAAGAATAACATTAAAAAACGCTCTCTGTTGAATTTTCTTTTTTAGCTGGTTTAATTACATCATTTAAGTTATCAATTTTAAATTAAAGAATATTTTTTTATTTTGCTTAATTGTTTACATTATTTGACTTTTTTTTCTTCTTTTTTCTTTTCTACATCAGTTTGATAAATTATTTGCAACAGTTCTTTTTAACATAAATCGTGTCATCCATTAATAATTCTTAATGAAGCTTCTCGTTGAATAACAATAAACGATTTCGAAGGAGGTAAGGTTTTCATTTCATTAAATTATTTAATGCTTTAATGTGCTTTTAGAATTGTTTTATATAGTTGTTCGTATAATAAATGCTTTTATTATGCTCGTATATCAAATTCATTTAAATAGAACATTAGGTCATGATTTCACCGTTTATTGTTTGTGTATGGATTTTGTTATTAGTTTATATTACGAATTTATTTATCTTTTAAATTGTAAAATAATTTTTTGAATTTTTTTTTGCTTTTAAACAAGATTTTGATTAAAAAATGAAATTCAACCTTTAATTTTTTTTAAAAAATCCAGTCAATAAAAAAAATAATAAATAAAGTACGTTGAAATAAAAAAAAACTTGATTTTGTATTTTCAATCATTCTTTCGACTTATAGGCGGTACATTTTAATAACAGTTCTTTAAGATCATCATTGTCTTTATTTTATTGAAATTAATTTCAAATCTTTTGCTTTTATTACACAAAAAGTGATGCCTATTGTAGTTTAATATACTTAAAGTAAATAAATAAAAGAGACCGAAAAACTGTTAATTCTAAAAACAAGAAAATAACACGATGGAGAATGCATTATATCAGCTCCAAAAGGTGTTTTTTTTTTTTTACCTTTTTCTATTTTTTTAAATTGACCATTTTATTTTAATCTTATATGATAACCATTATATATGATTATATATATTATATGATTACGTAGAGCAGAGCTCAAACACCAAATTTCTTACATAATTTCTCTCTCTCATGTCAAATAAACCATTTGAAAAAACTTTTATGCATCAACAATAATTTGTCTAACAAATGATAATTTTCATCTTAATACAAAAAAGTAACTACCATTTACATTTTTAACAATAAATATATATCAAAAAATTATTCTTAAAAAAAGCTTCATTAAAAATTTCCATAATATTTTATTATTCTCCGTAATAAAAAATTTAATTATACAAAACACATATTTTATTCAATTTGTTTCCGTAACATTGGAGGGGAAAAAATTTAAACATAATTTTTGTAGTTTTTTTAAATCATAATTTTATTGGATGGTCAAATGACGTTAATTAACTTGTGCTAATTAACTTTGAAGAAGATTTTTTCATGAATAATTTTTCTGAATTTAAAGTATTAATTTTTAAAGGTTTTAATGCCAAAATTATAAATACTGTTGATAGAGGGTAAGAAATTAATTCGATCAACACTATTGTGACTTATTATTTCTTAAAATGTGAAAATTTCTCCTACTCAATTTAATATATACTATATATATATATATTTTTTTTTTTACGATTGCAATTACGATTTAAATCCAGATAAATTAAACTGGAACAAGATGAGAAAAACACTACACAAAAAACTGCTTAAATTTAGTTCATTTTTCCACATTTTTTAAAAAAAATTTCTCCTTAAAAATTCGAAGCAAATAAATTTCATTGTCAAGACAAGTCATTAAAAAGAGTTTTTTTATTTAGGAAAAAAGTTGTAAGACGATTTTCTTTGGTATAATATTTGCTTTTGAATTTTTAAAAAAAAAGAAAAAAAAGGTTTGTGTCATGATTGTTTAGTCATATATAATTGCATGACGTCGTGAATCTAATCAGATAAGAATACTCTAATCAGATACATGTCATTCTGATCAATAGGCGAAATATTCAAAAATGGTTCCTTCTCAAAATATAGCCATATTTTTACACACGGGAGTAACGCAACTTTATTTTAACCTCGATGTTAAAGATATAACTGCCGATTACTTTTTAAAAGGAGAGCATGTGTGATACAGAAAACCCTAAAATTTCATCTAATTTCTATAGCACGTGCAAATACACACATCGATTTGAAACCTAGAAGTGATTTCCTTTCATAACAATATATTAAACATGTATTAAACAATATATTAAACATGTTCAAGAAGTTTTGTAAAATTGAAACTTCATGACTTGCACTATAACTACCTTGTTGCCTAGTGATACTTTATTAAAGACTTTTTTTAAGTTTACTTTATTTATTTAATTTTAAGTTAGAAGCTTCCATTGCAAGTGATATATGCGCCAGTTTTATAAACTTTAAAATCAATATAACAATACAGATATTTACTAAAATTGTCTGAAAAATTTCGTTAAAAAATAATAATAAGTAATAACTTTATGAATTAAATCAACTCCAAATATTATTATTCTTTTTTAATTTTGCTATATCATTTTATATCCTATGAGTCATATGGTAACCATATTATATATAGACAGAGATATACTTTCAACAATGTCTTAATTTTATATTAAATCCATTTTTTGATGTTTTAAGACCTTCAAAATACAATTTTCAGTGTGTGACCTGTTAATTTCATCATACCTGGCTTTCTGTATACCGGATAATAATAATAGTATCTGAATCAAAATACTTTAGTTTTATTTGATGGCCTATATCCTTAATAGCTTCTTTTTAATTTTTTCTTTGATAGACAATATCAATAGAACTCTTTTGGCGGTAAGATTGTTGTTTTTGTGTTTGTTGTTTTAATCATCAATTAACATAAATAACATATATCGCATGTTGTTTTTATCTTCAGTTTTCAAATTCATCATATCCAGTTTTAAAAGTTATCTAACTAATTTGTTTCTCATTTAGTTTACGTAAAATGATAAAACTTTAATATTTAGTCCAATTAAAAATTAATTTCAGTAAATTTTTTAGAATTTTAAAATTTATGAACAAAAAACAAGTTATTTCTTAAAAAATAATTTCGGAAAGTTAAAAATATGCAAAAATGAATATAGAAGTATGCATCAAAGAAAAAAATTCGATAATTTCTTTTAAGATTTCGATTGAAAGAGAAAAAAGAAGTCCCTGGGCAAAGTAAAATTCGGGAGCTATCATCGATTTTATAGTTATAGGTGTAAATTCTCTTCTAATAATTAGTTTTCTGAATCGCTCAAAATGAAAATCCTCGCCTTAAGTTCCAATTGTTCATGCGATTTCCTGCCAATTTTGAGAAATCTTAACTAAAATTATTAATTGTAACAATAGCTCATTTCGAAGAAGCAAACAAAAATTACTAGTTGACATTGACACCCAATTTTTTTAAAAAAAAGTTTAAAACAATGTTCAATTTTATAAAGAATTATTAAAATAATTGAATATTCATTTAATAGTAATTTATATTTAGTTTTTCTTTTGCATCACATTTTTTTTACTAAAAGTGATAAAAACAAAGATAAAAGAAAGCTATTGTTTTTTCACATTCTAATTGTCCAGGTAAATGTGAAAATTTACGGAACATGTACAAAAGCGGCTAAACCGCGCCAAACACAAATTATTATTTCGTTCTAACATAAACGTAAGTTCGTTATTAGAGAGGTTTAGCTCTTTCGCGTAATATCTCGCAACGCTTACGCACTTTTAATTTGTGATTCTGTGCAGTGCAGGTACTTCAAATAATCTGGATTCACTTTATTTATGTACGTGAACGAGCAAGAGGCTAAAGCTTTCTATTTTATAGCAAAATCGAACTATGTATTGAGCGCAAATAAATAAATAAACAAAGCGAACACTGTTAGATCAAACAATCGGATTTTCGCAAGACTCAATTTGAATGGTTCGATAGCTTAACTTTAAGTATGCGAAATAATTAGAGTAGTGTAAAAGCAGACGATATGAAGAGTCAAGAAATTTCCCCCACAAAAACTTACTTGCTTTGAATAAAAAAAATTTTTTCAACTTATAGATTCTTGACCCTTAAAATAATGGGGATAGCTGCAATCTGGAGAAAAAAAAATGGTCCCAACAATGTAGTCAGAACCTTCTCATGTTTGCAATTTTCAGTTATACACAGGGCTGACGATTCTAAGGTTGCTCAGTAATGATCAGTAATCTCTTAATTTATTCATTTTCTTGTGCGTCAGACATAGTTTAATGCATTTTTTGTCAGTATACCTGGCCTAGTAATTACGATTTTTGTCTGACTTTATTACTATCTACATTTAGTCATGTAATATTGAAATGCATTTTCCTCACATTTTAATTTTCAAACTTCGTAGTTTACTTTGATTTTTTGTTTGTTATTTCAAGAAATATCATTTTCTTCGGATTTTCATTTTCTCTATAATAATTTTTACTCCTTGGTCCTTGTTATTTTTCAAACATTTTTAAGCTAAATGGGACTTTTTGTTTATTTTTGTGATTAACATTGTAACCCGTAACTCTGAATTCTAATTAATAAAATACTAAGTCTTCATGAAAACTATGTAATAATTTTTAAAAGTACAAAAAATTTTTCAGATTTATTTCTTGTTTAATTGTAAATATTTTTTTAAAATTTCATTTTCATCGGATTTTAGCTTTTACGTTGTTTATGTTAATGATATTTTTGTAAATTGTTTTCTCTAAATTTTGTTAGAATAATTTAAAGTCATTAAATATATTTCATTAAATTTATACTTGAAGTTTTTTAAGTATTTTAAAAGTATATAACATAATTTCCCAATATCATTAGGTTTTTCAAAAAAAAATTTTTAAATTTTCATTAGTCTTTTTCGCTATCCAGCTACCCAATTTTGTTTTGAATAGCTATAATTCGAAAAATAACATTACATTGCTAAGTTAAAAAAAATAATAATAACCATGTAACCTTTAATACACAATAAAAGTTTGGTTGTAATTTTAGAATTAACGATGTGTTTAAATTATACTTCTGTAAATAAGAAACATATTTAAATATGGCACGCTGGACGATATACAGTGGTGGCCAAAAGTGTGGACACTTTTTGAAAGTTTCATGTTTTTCAACTTTGTGTGCTTGTAGAATATATTAATTTTCACTTAAATACAAACGTTTATATATCAAATTGAAGGTAATTTAATGTAGAATTTAATAATAAATACAGTATTACAATATCTGTATTACAAAAAAAGTTAGGCAATTAATAGTAAGATCTATCCTAGATTTGCATTTTTTTAAAGTGATACTTACACAATCAATACTTAGTAGGATAACCCTTAATTTTTAAGACAGCTTCACAGCGTCTTTTCATCGAGTGAACGAGTGTTTGGAGTTCATCTTTCGTAATCACATGGTGCCAAGAATCAATTATAGCTTCAATAAGTTGTCTTTTATAGGATGAACGTTTTTATCGTACAAGAATTTTCAAACGTCGCCACAAATTTTCAATTGGATTGAGATCAGGGCTGTTTCCTGGCCATGGTAATATATCTATACCTTTATTTTGAAAGCATCCTTTGCATACTTTTGCTGTGTGGCATGGAGCTGAATCCCGCTGAAAAATAAATGGTGCGTTGTTGGAGAAGAGATCCCTGATGGAAGGTATCAATTTTGGTTACAGGGCAGCTTCGATGTATTTTTTCGTTCACTCGATGAAAAGACGCTGTGAAGCTGTCTTAAAAATTAAAGGTTATCCTACTAAGTATTGATTGTGTAAGTATCACTTTAAAAAAATGCAAATCTAAGATAGATCTTACTATTAATTGCATAACTTTTTTGTAATACAGATATTGTAATACTGTATTATTATTAAATTCTACATTAAATTACCTTCAATTTGATATATAAAAGTTTGTATTTAAGTGAAAATTAATATATTCTACAAGCGCACAAAGTTGAAAAACATGAAACTTTCAAAAAGTGTCCCCACCACTGTATATGTCACGGCGAAAGACCGAAATCGGTGGTTGTTGACTTTCACCGGTGAATGTCGACAAACACCAAATACGTCGGTGAAAGATCGATTATTTCATTACATTCGGACCCTCACCGGTGTATGTCGACAATCACAGATATGCTTTGGTGAATGTCCGAAATATTTATTACATTCGATTTGATATGAATTTATTCGTGGATATAATTACATTTACTTGATATTTTAACCCTACACTGATTTTTTTTAAGGTTAAGTGCCACTGCCCGGTATACCCTACACTGAGGGTTTTTTAAGGTTAAGTGCCACTGTCTGGTATACATTTTCCCATTATACCCTACACTGATGTTTTTTAAAGGTTTAGTGCCACTGCCCGGTATGCATTTCCCCGGTATACCCTACACTGATGTTTTTTTAAGGTTAAGTGCCACTGCCTGGTATACATTTGCCCATTATACCCTACACTGATGTTTTTTAAAGGTTTAGGGCCACTGCCCGGTATACATTTCCCCGGTATACCCTACACTGATGTTTTTTTTAAGGTCAAGTGCCATTGCCCGGTATATATTTGCCCGATACTCCAAGCACTGATGTTTCTTCTAATCTATCGTCAGTAAATAATAAAATATAGAATAAATATATCAAATAATTGTAATAATATTAACGAATAAATTAATATAAAATTGGATATAACAAATATTTCGGACATTCACCAAAGCGACTATGTGATTGTTGACATTCACCGGTGAGAGTCAGAAATAAGGGTGTTTAGCAAACATTTCGGACATACACCAAGCGACTACGTGAATGTTGACATTCACCGGTGAATGTCGACATTCTCCAGATTTCGGTGTTTCACCGTAACATATATTTTAATTTTTGTACAATATGTATGTGTTTTTCCTTTTATGTAAACGTAATTTTTACTTTAGAATAAACCAGAGAAATCAGATAGCTTTCTAAAATTAAAAGTCATTTTAAAATGAAAATTAATTCCTTCATTTGTTTTAATTTTTTTCATTCCTTGTCCTTTATCATGAAAATTTAATAAATATTTCACCTTGGAATAAAGCAGAAAAATCAGAAGACTTGTTATAAAATAAAATTCAATTTGAGAAATCAACCTCTTTTACGTCCTTTCTTTGTTTCATTTTTTTATACCTTGTGCTTTATCATTAAAATTAAATTGATATCATAAATTTAATTCTTATTTTTTGTATATTGAAAATTTACATTCGAGATTAAATTTAAATCTAAATGCAAATCACAAATTATTCTTGATTCAATATGTTTTAGTGGAGCAAAAAAACATTTCATGTCATTATGATTAGAATGCATCTATAAAATGTGTTGCTCAACATTAACAAATTTAAAAGAGTAAAATTACAAAAGTAATTAAATTTTAATTCACTTTTTTTTTAAATTTGTTTTCGATTAATAAATCATTTTTGTTAACTAATTTGTTGGTGAGAACATAATAGTTAAATCATAGTCATAAACAACGGAAATAATTTAAATAATTACAATAAGTTAATTACAATATAAATAATACAACTAATTTTTAAATATTAGATCGGCCAAAGTTTATGACTTTGCATTGGCTCGCCCCCCCCCCAGTCAAAAAAAAGTTGGCACGCCACTGATAACATATATACCATACAATAAAAAATTTTACTACGGTTTAACTCTTATGCGAGCATAATAATGCACTTCAGAATTCCAGGAATGGGATTAACATGAAGGCAAAATATTAATTTAAAAATTTTTTTTAAATAATAAATACAGTAACATACCTTGCGATTTTTCACAGAAAATTCACTATCACACACATAACAATGAGTTGCTGACTCATACTGATGTGTTTGTTTTTTAGTTAATGATTTCATTGGCCGCGGTTTATTATATTTTTCATAGATGATAAGTGCTTCCTCCCGCATTTTCTCCATAAATATTTTCGCTGCATCTCTTCCACGATAAACATAAGGTGGTTTATTAAGTCCATCAATGCCACAAACAAAATAACAAAAACTGATGGGTTCATGTTTCTGATATTTTTCAGTAAACGACGCACCTGGAGACGGCCCACAAGAGTCTATGGGTTTCAGTAAGCTCTCCAAATCCGCATATATTACAAAGGGAACTCGCTGAGTATGCTTTACGTTTTTAAACTTAAGCCATTTATCTGTCGGCATTTTCACTCGCACAGCTTCGCGCTGATTGCAGCTCACTTCATGCCTCGTAAGTATATCATTTGTCGTAAAAAACTGCAAACACCTTCGGCAAATATACTTTCTTCCATTATGTCGAGAATACTGAGGAGATAACAGCCGTGAGAGGTGTTTTATCCAGCAGAAATGAAAATCGGTTTCAGTTATCAAATATAAAAGATCAACATGCTGAGGTTTTTTTTGTTCTGTGAGAATTAGAGGAAACACTTCATTTTTTTCATCCAGTCCATACACATTAATTGAGATGTCATTTAACTTTTCGAACTCTTTCACATCTTGCAGTTTAACGGGGAAGGGAATGTTCGAAAAATTCAGTGTGTTTGCAAACGGTCTGTAGTGAGAAATTCTATTTGGATTCGCTTGCGGGGGATGTAGAGCAGAAAGAATTGCCCACTTGAAGCATTCATTATCATCATTTTTAACATTAACAACTGCCACTTTATTATTAATAACAGGTGGAAGCGAGATGAATCCCGAAGCCCGTAAAGGATTATATTTATTGAAGCGGATTTCAAATGCAATGATTTCATCCAATGACCAACCTGAATCCCTTGTTTTAAAGTCTTCTGCTTCGGTCAACAGTTTGCTCATAATACTTGAATAAAACTCTTCTAAATCAGTTGATAGTAGAATCAGAGTGTTTTTAGTTTCAAAATTCTTTTCCTCGCGCACTATTTTATCATTTGTAACTTTCTTGTAAAGACCCGTTAATCTACAATTCACTTTCAAATCTTGGATTTGCATCTTCTTTGTCACCTCAGCATTGAATGTTTGTTGATTGGATAAAAGAAATTCTTCTATATCCAAAAAGTTTACGTTTGTTAAGTAGATTGTTTTCACATAGCCATTTAAAGCCGATTTAAAGTAGGTCGAAGGCGAATCAGAAGCAGTACTTGTTGATGGTCGACTCAACAGCTCTGAAGAATCTTGATTGGCTCCATTCTTCTTATATCTTTTAGGCGATAATGAAATACTTGAAGTTGATTTCCGCTGGCGAGTTCCGTATTTTTTTGTTGGCTTCATCATTTAAAGCTTTTTCTTTCTTTTTGCGCAACCAGATTGATAAATAGGTTTCATCAATCCAAAATTATCACGAAAATCAAAATTTTAATATTGTAGAAGCATGTAAACCAGTTTAAAAAACATCACTATTGAGTATAGTTAAGTGCTCTGCATTTTCATCATCAAATATTGTCATTTGTCAGCAGTCTACAGCGTTACATATATGTTAAGAATAAGCTTATAGCTCTTATTGACACTAATCATTTATAAGAGACTGGGTCTCTATCTTTTAAGGAATTGGTAACTAATTTTAAACCATAGTTTCTACTACAGAATGGCAACAAGGAAATGATAACGTCGGATCGATGGGCTTTTCGCACTGTGATTGGCTGTTGACTATCACTCATGGTTGCAAGAATTTGGGAAGTTATCGCGTTTATTGTGAATTAAAATAAAAATTTCAATAATTTTGTGCACGCCTGTCTGTGTTCTCGCGTAATCTCGTATTTGGTGTGATGAAACAATTGGTTCATTGATGGATTGTGTTTACATTTATTTCGTAAACAGACACTGGAAAAGAGGAGATTTGTGTTTAAAAAAGAAATTAGGCGAAAATGTTTTCGAATTTTTAGATATTTATAAATGTAACAATAAAAATGAATGTTTTCTTTGCTATGTTTATTATTTGTTTTTAAATAAAAGTATGTCATTTTGATATTAAGAGTATGTTCTTAATACTTTGCTCTTAATACTTTTAAATTAAGTATTCTCTTATAAAAGCTTAGCTGCAATATTTATATAATTTTCTTACATTCTGTTGTAAGGAAAAGAAAATTCGGATCTAAATTAAAAGAATAATTATGCCATGTAATGTCTAATCATCCTATGCATATTTCCTAACATTTGTACTTAATTATTAAGCATTATAATTGTAACATAAAAAATAATTCTGGAGTAAAGTTCAAATTGATGTTTAAGTGTTTATATATTATGTTTATTCGACATTAAAAGTGTTTCTACTTCTAACATTTTATAAATGAATTTGTAACCCGCAGTTTTAATAAAATAAAATTATCGCTAGTTAATAAAACTATGGCAAGAGAAAAATTATCGGTAAAATTTTTATGTGGTTATCAATTATTATATATTTATTTGGAAGTAATGAAAAGTAATAATATATTTGTGAATCTAAGCACATCATGATAAGCAATAATATTGAAATGTTAAAAATTCTGTGGAAATAACAATAATATTGGAAATGAAAAAAATTCATGTTACATGAAATTTATTTTCGAATAGTTGACTACTTACTTTCATGATGATAGATTAGAATTTTGATTACATATTATTTACTGCTGTGTATTAAGAGTTAGGTCAAATGTGCATCAAGTGGCAGTATAAAAATGTTGCTTTTTTTAAACTTACCACTGCTTTATTAGAAAAACAATTTTGTAACAATCAAATAATAAATATATAAAAATGTATATTTGAAGCATATAAGAGTAAAATTTTTTATTTTTTGATTTAGAAACTATCAATCAAAAAGATCCTTTAAAATTTGAATTATATTTATATAATAAGTAGAAAGAAATATTAGCAAAGGAAAAATTTCATAATGAGTCATTGAACAATATATCAATCACTTTTGAACTGACCCCCCTACTATTTTAATGAAATTTGGTGGAACATGCACACATGATAAAGTAAACAATTCGAACAGTTTTTAATTTGAAATTTGTCCAAGTTATAAACACTTGAAAAAATAAAATTTTCACTGAAAAAACCACTAACTTGCATACATATAAATAACTGTATTTTTTTTTTACTTAAAAAAAGTTACTTTAAGAACTTTTATTTTATAAGTTACTTTTTTTTTACTTTAGAAGAAAGTAAATGGTGTTTAAAAAAAGATTTGAAACACCATTGCAATAAACCTTTCATTTGATACCTTATATGACTTTCTGAGGCTAGGTCAACTTTCAAAGCAACCTGATTTGACCTGTGATATGTGGTCTCAAAGAATTATGAAAGAAATATTTTTTTTAACTACAACATTCTTCTACACCTTTCAAATTTGTAGCATAGAAATTGAAATTAAAAAAAAAAAAAAAAAAACATTAATTATTGCAAACCAAAATTTTTATTAATTGAAAGTGGTATGCTGTACAACTTTTTTCCCCTTTAAGACATTTCATACAATATACATGGAAAACTGAGTAAAAAGCCTAAAATTCTTAAACCAATATATAAATCAATGATCATTCATACCAAAAGTAGTATTTATCCCATACTTTTGTCTCCTAAAATGTATCGAAAATAACATTTTTATTTTTAGCAAGTGTATTATATTTTTCTTATTAAAAAATGGTTTACCTTTTGATATGCAAAAAATATGTGAAATAGTTACAAGATATGAATAACATTTTTTTCATAGAAAATATTTTTTAAAATTATGATTATTAACTCTGTTACAATATGTTATGAACAGAATTAGTAATTTTTTAAACATATAAGCATTATAAAATTTTATGAAATAGTTAGGAATGATGTAGTGCTATTTTTTTGTTAATTATTTTTATCTCATTAGACGGTATGAAAAAATCTTAACCTGTTGTTGTTAGTACTTCAACCTTCTAAATGGTCTGTGATTTATTTACTTTCAATATCAAATGCTTCTGTGGGTACGAGTATGACAGTGAGGGTCCATGAGGCTGTAGAAAACGTATCTTAACTTCTTCGTAGTTTATATTTACATCTAAAATACATCGTATCCACCATTGGCTGTACTGCAAAATTACAACATACCCTCTAATATTTTCTAAGAGCAGTTCTAAAGGATGTAACACCACTGACTGGATCTTACTTTCAGATGAATTTTAATACATTTTCGTTTTAATTGATGTGTGGCTTTCGTGTCTGTTTTCATATATTTTTTTGTGTACCGGAGATTGTGTGGCTTTTCAAAAAAGTGTCTCTGTTTCTCACAATCATAATATGATTTTATAATACACAAAATTTGTTTATTAAACACAATATTAAAAAGTGTAAATAATTTACTCTAATTTTTATTTCATCAAAGTTTTTTTTTAAATTTTTTATAGGATTGTTTTGTGTTGAATGAGTATCTAATTTAAATTGGTCTAAATGTTGCTAGCATATATATATATATATATATATAGATAGATAGATAGATTTTTTTTTCTGAAAAAGTTATGTATGAATGCTGAAACATGAAGGAAGAAATTTTTTTTACAGTACAACTATCGTTTTATGTTAAAAGTCCATTTATTTTTTATGCTTTGTTTAGAAACATAAAGAGACCAAAGAACATCTTAAGGGATTGTGGATCTCATTTCAAATCAGCTTAAGTAAATAGAATTAAATTGTTTTTTATTATTTGAATTAACAGTATTTGTTTATGCTTACATGGTTACTGCTACTTTATAGCCTAAAATAATAATTTCTTGTTTTGTAATCAAATGGAGAAGTGTATTATTTCTTCTTAGTCTAAATCAACTACAGTTTAAATGGTCATAAAAAGTATATTTAATTCTTAATTTATTTACCATTTGTATCAATGTTAATGTACTCAAAGTTTGGTATGAAATAAAACCTAATATAAAAAAGAAGCTGCTTTTGTACATAGTCTTAAAAAAAGCTACAAGTAAAGTAAAGTTTCATTTTTTCATAACATGTTACACATATATAATTTTTTTTTTCATTTTTTTATCATGGCTAAAATAAATTTTCATAAATTTAATACAGAAAATGAGATTTGTTAAATATTTAGTTAATTTTTTACTCATGAAAAAAATATATATATATAATTTTTATTTTATTTGCATGTATAGAATTTGCCTTTTATGTATAATCTGCACTAAGGCTCTTTCTCATACTGTTTAGCAGTTTTGGAATTTTGACATTTTTTTCAAAAAAATTATTGAATATAGCTTTTTTTATTTTATTTATTTTTGTCATTTCTTAGATGACCCTTTGACTATCCTTGGGCTGCAACCGGCAAACAGTAAGCCTATACTTATCCCCATGATTCATGCATAGAATAAAAAGGCATACCCCATTAATTTAACGGTACTTTTTATTATTTATTTTTAATTGTTTATTTGTAAAATCGCTGTTTGAACTCTAATGCACCATTGAAAAAGATTTTCCTTAGAGCATGAGTGGTGAGTTTTCATTGCTTATTACTAAGGAAAATAGTGAGGTTAACTGGTAATCAATAAATAATGTTTCAATTTTGATTTGCTACGTTTTATATATGGATTAATTGTATTTGAAGAGAAGTGTGCTTAGGATAAAGCTCAAACTGGACTGACTCTTTCTAGATGAAATTTCAGTTATAGTTTAATGACTGCATTACCAGAATCGACTACACTGTTCCAAACATCAATGATATTAAAGAAAGCTCATCAATATTTGCAACATGCCTGATAAACCTAGTATAAAACACAAGGATAAAAGCAGCAGAATTTTATTTATTTACTTTTTTTTTTCCAGAGTGCCTTCGACATTCTAAATGCTCCTCAATATCGTTTGAACACTAAGTTGTTCTTTTTTTCGTAAAATCTATGCAACTTTTTACAATAGCTCATTCTAAAGAGCGGTCGAAAATATGAGCACAAATGCTATGGCAATTCGCATTTCCGTCGTATCTATGAAGTTAAATTCAAGAATTTAAAAATATTTTCACATAACAGTAAAATTTATTTGTCCAAAACTAATGTTGAAGTTCCTTTAAGAATTAAAGATTATTTGTATTTTATTCATTAATGATTATAAAAACAAGTGTATTTTAAAAGGTATGAAACATTTTATATCATTCTTAACATCATAATTTTTCAACATAATTTTGAAGAGACGTAGTAATTACAAGAAGTTAAAAAATGATATTTTTAAATTTTAGGTATTAGAAAAGCTATTTATCTTATTAAAATTTAAATTTGATTGTGAAAATTACCTAATTAATAATCACGTAAAATACTGTATATCATACAGGGTGTTCTGTAATTACATCTAACACGTTGTGAAAGCTGCAAATTGATATTTCATAGAGGAGAAAAAATGACAACTTCATCGTATCAGTTAAATTAATCGGTAAATAGGCGGTATGAAAAATAGAAAACCAGTTTGAATGGCCGATGACACACGAACGTGTTAAGTTTTAATCGCCTTCTAAGTTTTGTTTTCTCTAGTAATCACAAGTTTTTAGTCAATCCCACATTCATCAGTCGTGATTCATTAAATTTTGAATTTTTTTTCCTTGCCTAAATATTAATTTATGACCCTTAATGTGTGTACTCGTTTTTTTACTTAAATTTCATCAAGGATTTTAAAAATATACATTAAGGTTGAACTTTATGAAATGCCCTGTTTAAGTTGAAACCTTTTATTGTTTTTAAATGAAATTATTACGACAACCAGTTTCGACAACAATGATTGTAATAGGATGATTTGAATGCAGTCATCCAACTCCATCCAAACTCAAATATGTTATGCAGTTTAAGTAATGATATTTAAGAGCTTTAAATCTGACTCTCAAAAAAAAAAAAAAAAAAAAAATCGGGATATTACTGAAAAATATTGTGATTGGAGCGCGTGGTTTTTATTTTATTCATAATCGTCGTTCAACAGCCGCCCTAATTTTGGGTTTACTGTTACCAATGTTCAACAACGTCGCCTTGTAATTTTGTACCCAATCCAGAAGACAAGGGAACTCTTGGATCAAGTGTTGGGAAATTTTTTTTATTGAAACTAACCCGCGTTTGCGTTACACGAAGAAAAAAACCACGAAATCCTATAATCCGTCTACCGTGGAGGATATTTTGCATCAGCACTGTAGTAGGTGCAAGCCGGGTGCGGAATTCGTATCGACCAGCCATTATTGGGATTCGAATCTGGTTCACCTCATTCGGAGGCGAATACTCTTTCCCTTGGTTCCATCTTCACTGAGTATTAACTCTACAGGATGTTCCAATTTTATTGATTGGTACCAATTTTATTGTTTTGTCTAAATTTAGTCATCTTCAAAATGTAAATAGCAATTCGATCGTAATTTAAGGAAATAAACGGTTTTTTTTCTCTTAATCCGCAATGATTAATGAGAAGCAACCATGAGGGTTTAATCAGCAACGTAAACAAGGGGCGGAACTTTCCAGTTTTCAATTATAAAATTACAAAACTACGGAGTTGAACATTAGTGGTCGTAAACCCAAAAATTGGATCAGCTGTTCTACGACGGATATAAAATAAAATAAAATCTATCTATTATAGGCCTGGATAGTAGGGCACTGAACTCATGCCCAAGAGTTCGTGGGTTCATCCACAGCCGGCCGAAGACTGCCCGTGTAGTAAATGGTGACTGATGCAAGTTAAATCTATCGAGTTGCAAAGTCCTCCATGTTCCTATAACAAATCAATACCTCTGAGGGTACTGAAACAAAAATTTCCTTGTCTTCTGAATTTGTTCAAAATTACAAGGTTACAGAGTTGAACATTAGGAATCGTAAAACCTAAAATTGGGTCGGCTGTTCAACGATGGTTATAAAACAAAATCTATATTTTAAATAAGGCGAGTGAAAAAGTCTTTCTCACAGTTCAAATAAGGGGAAAAATCAAAACTGTTACTCGAGTAACCAAAAGTAGATTACAAGACAGGATGTGAATATTAAAGTGCAAGAGCGTTTAGTTTAGAATAGTAAATTAAGAAAAAGACTTCAACAAAGGAATAACATAAAAAGATTAGTTGAAGCGCTTTATGTTACACACACACATATATATATATAGGGAGGGGGGAGAGACTCCCCCCACTCTATAGGTACTGCCGCGGTCATAATTTTACTTCTTATAATCTTAGCTTAACTAAATTACGCCGAAGGAAAAAAATGTAACTTTAACTTAAACTAAACTCAGTGGCGCGACAGCCCCTAGGGGGCCAAGGCCTACTGGGCCCATCTCAGTTTTCTTGACATTGGGCTCTGGGGTACAGGAACAGATGTTCCAGTTAGGTAGTCAGCCGAACGCGGAACCCCAAGTGTTTAGTTCCCAAGCATGCTTGGTACTCATTTGTCTACCCACTTAAGGGATGAAAGGCTGAGTCAACCTTGCCCGGCCTGAGGATCGAACCCAGGACCGGTGGCACGGAAGCGCAAAGCACTACCACTCAGCCACCGGGCGTCTAGCTTTAACTTAAGATAATTTAAAATCTGTTCTCCTATTTATATCCAATTATGTTAGAGGCTATGTGTCCTTTTCGCTCGCACTCACTTGTTTTTTCCTATATTTTAAAAACATGAATGTAATTATAAATGGATGCAGAATTTAACAGAGTATTTATAGTTTGTCTAAGCTAAGAACTCCCCCCGCCACATGGTCTGAGGCCGTCTGCTGCTATGGATACAAGAATAGCGTATTCCAGGGAAGGTAGCTAGCCGACCGGCCTGTGGAGGGGTTAGGGAACTGCCTTTGCACCAGAAAGGTTCTGGGATCGAATCCCGGGCAAGGCATGGATGTTCTTTTCTTCTCTGTACTATCTGTCCTTACTGTGGGAGCAACGTTGGCCCACCTAATATGGTGCCCTTGTAAGAGAGGCCAACAAATCTGCCCTGTTAATGTCCGAATTGACGAACAATGTTAACACAGGAGGGCAATGGGGGGGAGGGAAGGTAGCTTCTCTTCACTTTAGGGCTAACACAATAGACTGGAAAAAAAGTCCTCTTACTCTCGCTGAATCTTAGCCAAAATCTGTCCTAAGCAATGACCCCCACATCCCTTGAAATAGTTAGACCTCGTTACCATAGTCACCGCCAAGGGTCTTGACAAATGGCTAGGCGAGTTTTTACTTTAGACAAACTATACATTAACTAGTTCATTAAACATTTTTTTAGAAAAAATTGCACGTTGAGACATAAAGGTTTGTCACCCCTGGACTAAACCATCCGACAGAGAGCAATGAAATTTGGCATACTAATAGTTCGTCGCACGAAGGTTACTGTTCACATTAAAACATTATATTACAAACCGTTCGAGCGAAAAACGGATTGGAACTTTCTTGCGTCATGTCCACTTAATTACATGTCGGATAATCGAATAACAAGCCTACACGAATGGAACCAAATCATTTTGTATGCAACTAATGTTAAACTTCCCCGTTTAAACTGACATTCTTTGTTTTTTGTCCCCGCCTAATTGCATGAAGAAGAGGTACTGAAATGAAAAAAATTTGTTTATTTTGGAGAAATGCTTCACTAACTAAAACGAAATTTTCGTTTTTCAGTTAAGATAAGGATACAATAGGTGGTCACTTCAAAAGGGTCCTGTTCATTAGTTGGTCTAAACAGGTGTTAGGGGTAAAATTGAAAAAAAAAAATCTAATCTTGCTGCTAGTTATACATTGAAGTGAGCGACGAGTGTTTTACCCCTCTTTGAATTATAGTTTGTTTACGGTAAGAACTCCCCCCGCCACTAAATCTGAGGCCGTCTGCTGCTAAGGAAACAAGAATAGCGAATTTCAGGGAGGGTAGCTTCTCTTTACTTTAGGGCAGTGTTTCCCAAACTTATGACTTTTGTGTACCCTTTCTAAATTTTTCGTAATGCTGTGTACCACTAATAAAAAAATGAGTGTATTTTTTACTATAAAAAAAATTGCACAAAAGTTAAAAATCACAACTGGCTGTTGACACCACTAATTAATAACTGCAAACTCCGCAAAAAATAGCAAATAGAAAAATACGTAATCGTAAATTTTCATGGCTAGCTTTGTTTTTAAATAAGTTTGTTTGAAATTTTCGTTTATTGCAAGATATTTCGCAAAAGGACGCGTACCCTCGCTAAACTGTTCCCGTACCCCTGTGGGTACGCGTACCACACTTTGGGAAACACTGCTTTAGGGCAATATGAAGAAAAATGATTCCCTTTCTCTCCCCCACCCGAGACAAAATATATCCTAAATAGTGACCCACACCCCTATTTGAAATAGTTATACCTTGTTACCATAGTCACCCCCACAGGTCCAGACGAATAGGGGAGTTCTTACTTTAGACAAATTGTACTTACTTACACATCATTTAGAATTTTAAAAAGGTACAGAGTGATTTGTTTTGTAGTCAAGATTTGTGGTCCCCTCCTGGTGCGCTATTAGTTTTCATAAGAAAAAATTTCAAAAACGTAACAAATCAGTATACAGTGTGTCTTTCTCTTAAGTAAGAATAATTATTGCTTAATCCAGAGAATAACTCTGAGAATGATTGCAAGTTCAGCAAAAAAAGGATGGATTTGAATTAATAGAGGGGGGGGGGCAATGAATCTGGGAAACGATATATTAAAAAAAATTCCAAACTAAAACAGCTCATTAATTTGGAAATTCTCAAGACGAGGTTAGAAAAAAATTTTTTTAAATAAATAATCTGACTATACGTTTGAGAGGAATACGCAATTATTCATGAAAGTCTTAATAGAAACTGAAAGGGAAAATCTAATTTTGATAAATTGACGAATTAAACGGGTATAAAAATAGTCTTCAATTATAGATTTTTTCGAAAGGGATCAAATAATATTTTAGTACCTATATATTATACTATTCACTAATATTGATTTATTTTTATATAACTTTAAATGACATTTATATTTTATGATACTAACACAGATACTAGTAATCAAAATTGTTTATTGATCATAAAACTAAGTTTATTTAATCAAAACACTATAATTTGCATTAAATACCATTAAAAATAAAATTTCGCAGAAATTTAGGATAGAATATTGCACTATCCTTTTAATCGAATAACCCGCTCAATTGCATAGATTTGGCTGGAACTGATGATATTCCTTTAAGCGGGGTTGACTGGTTAAGCCTTAGTCGTTGTTTCCTCAAAAATCTTAAAGATAACATCATTGATACTTTATAGCTCTATTTAATAACAATAAAAAAGAGTTATTGCTTGTACTTTATTTAGTTTTTTTTTCTCGCTACGTCATAATTTCAATCAACAACAGTTCCGCAATTGACTGATTGTTGACACGTTCTCAGCAGATCACCGAAGTCGAGCATAACTGGCTGCTGTCAGCGTGCGGGTGAAAAACTACTTGGATCAATCTGTGAAGGGACCGAGGGTGTGAGGTATTGTTTCTCGTTAAAATGTTATACGTAAGTACTTGACTTCACGCGCATGTCGTCGGTCAACAATGGAAAAAAAAATTTACGTGGTAGCACTATGTCACCAAATTATCTCTGAAGTTATCTGAAATCACGTATTTAATTTGTCACGTCTGTCAAAATGTGTTTCGGTATAAGTAAATAATTTAAAAACAGCGGTAATTAAAATTAAAAAAAATTCTTTTGCAATGAAAGGCAAAATTAATGGGAAAGTGGTACTAATTTGCTTAGGAAAAACGTAGAAAATTACTTCAGTTTTATTAACAGCTGTCCCTCTTTTCTTTTTCTCTGGCCTTTTAATTCCTAGTAAGAATATATATATTTTTTTGGTATTCTCTCTTTAAAAATAAAAAGTCAAACAGCTGATAAAAAATATTTGTTAGATTACGGAATTATATATTTTACTGAAATATAAAATTCAAAATAATTAGTTTGGAAAAATCTTTTTTTGATTCATATTCAAAAATGTATTAATGATTTTGTAAATTAAAGAAGTTTCAATTATAAATAACTGTTTCGCTAAGATTTAAATAACTGCATATTAGTTAAATTGTTTGGAAGTGAACCGCGTTTGAAATATTTGACTTTTTATGCAGGAAAAGACATGGTGTTTCACGTTATATTTCATCTCACCAAATATTATTAAACTTCTAAATTTATTTCTCACCTATCCTGACATGAATAAATACAAAGAAATAATGAAAAAAAATATATTTAATGAAAATTCTGAGTCAAAGTGTTAATGCTGACGCTCAGTTCATTTAAGTAATGTAATAGATGCATATTGAAATACTAAAAAGTAAGCCATTATGTTACAAAAAGCAACATTTATGGAGTTCAGGTACTTATTCGTATAGATTAATCGTAAACAAGCGCCATACTATTATTGTCGCCAATGATGCTTAATTAATATGGGTAATTCCTATTATATAAATTAAAAAAATTACTTATTTACAAAAATTCCAAGTTAATGGTTAATTTCGATATTATGCCTAGTAATGTTGAATACAGTTAATCTCAATTTTAATGGGCTGAACAACAAAAAACAGGTTTTGTTATGTTTTTGCTTATTAATTTTGTCAGTATATACCGTTCAGTTTTGTCCACGATTTCATTGGGTTGTTCAGTACCGAGTTATTGTTTTTTTGATTTTATTAATCCTGTTCGAAGAGTGGATATTTAGCTAGTTGAAAATAAAAAAAAGTTGAATTACAGTTCGTTAAAAATAAGTTAACTAACGCTTTTCGTTTCCCGAAACTCTTGTTTTTTTCTCAGGTCAAGAGCTAGCCCTTGTATAATACTTATCAATATTTTAGTCAAATAACGTCTAAACGTACTTTCAAAATTTTAATTAAATATAGTAGCATTAAATTCTAACTTGAGATTCATTTAAACTGAAATAGTTGCAGTGTTATAGTAGTAGCACCTTGGATACATATGTACTATAAAATAGTATCTTTCTCTTGATATACATCTTCAAGAAAGAATAAATAAATGAGATAAATTTTCTTTTGAATATATTTATTTTTAGTGGTAAGAGTACAGCATATGTAAAAAGTATAAAAAAGGAAGAAAAAAAAATTATTCAAGTTGGATCTGAGAATTTGAAGCACGTATATTTGTTTTT